>NC_136512.1:928645-1028645 GCF_053919585.1 Euprymna scolopes | reverse complement strand
AATGAAACTATTTGAATATTTGTTTCAGTAAAAATAAAAATGCAGATACGATATTGTTTAAATTGTTACGTAAAACTACAGAACAGTTTATGATAGCTTCCTCCTAATAGTAGCTTTAATAAGAATACTGATAATAGCAATAAGTAATAGAAATATTAATAGTAATAATGATGCTAATAACAATAACGGCAAAAAGTATTAGTAACAATATATTTTGTGTGAATCATTTGGAATCTGATTTTCTCTAGTGTAATCTGAAATATTAACGTGAAGGATTGTTTTGTTGTGAAAGAAAAATGAAAGAATAATAAGAAACGTTAGAATATCATTTTTATCGAAAGCGACACTGAGAAAGGTTTTGTCGTGTTCGGAAACACTAACTGCTAATCTGAAGAACGACTGGTTCATACGTTAACGTGTTTGTCTAACTGGTGATTGCCGGCTATTCAGTAATTCTGCTAAACTAAGAATTAAACGGGAGCATTCGTTATTTTCTACTTGTATGCCAACATAATACATATGAAATTAATGCATTTATGAAGCTGAATAATTTCCCATTGGTATGTGTCTAAGTATGTCGGATTTTGTAGGAATACTAAATTTAAAGAGAAGAAAAGAATTTCTACCGCCTATATAGGATTACATAGCTGAGAGAGTGAGGCAAAGAAGAAAAATTACAATATTTTTTAAAACGGTGACGAAATATGCGTAATCTTGCTCGAACATACGCTATTACCTTTGAATAGTGAGTGCAAAAGATCTGCATATGAATGGCTTCTTTAGTTTCCTATAGTGTTGGTAGTTAGGCAGGAAAACGTTATCATTTGATTATATATAGAAACTAGCCTGGGTGCCCGGCGTTTCCCAGGTGTTTGGAGGTGTGTGTTGAGCAAAAAAGAGTGGTAGTAGGCAGGCTCGAGCTTGTGTCGCGAATGCGGAAAAGAAAGTGAAGGAAAATCTGACATCTTAGCCGATGTCTCCATGACACGACCGAAAGTCAAAAGCGTTAAATTTAACTGAAGTCAATCCAACAGTGATGATGACTTGCTAAAATGTCAGCAAAAAGAATCGACCTCTCCTTAGGAATGAAGGAATTACTGTTTTTTGGCCAATTTTTCGATACTTGTCGTCCGAGACGTCGACTTCAAAATGATACCGATCTCGTCAGGATCTATCACCTCTATTGAAAGTTTTTTTGCGAGACATATACATACATACATACATACATACATACATTTAAACAGACAGGTGAGATTTATATTATAAATGAATAATCGAATATTTTTTTTAATCAAAAATAAAAATGAATCAGTTTCAGTTGTGCTTGACGTGTCTAAACCATTATATAAGTAGATAAAAAAAATAAAATTAGATTCTATATTTATTAATTCGCCATGGAATTTTAATTGGTCCCACTTGTATCGATTAGTTTAGAAATTCCATTAAAAATTTCACTTATGAAAGTAAAATGAGACCTACTTTTTAAACGTTGTCATGACAACAGATGAAGTCCATTTGTATTGATTCTGCAGCGAGTTATTAGAAAATTCTTAGATGCTTTATTGGTTTTTCATATTCAACATTCAAGTAAAACTGCGAAGCAATCTTGGTTCACATTTAATAACGAATGCAAATCTTTTTTTTTACAAATATACGCGTTCAAGTCGGGAGAGGAGAGGGGGACAGTGAGACAAGGGTACAAAGTCATAGCACTCCTTCTGAAGCCAAGTCTGGGTCTCTTATGACTTATGGGCCAGCGCCGAGTGCTGCTGTCACACCCAGCGTTTGCCAGTGACCACCTGATTGCACTAGGGGATCACAACATTCTTCAGCACATGCAGGTGCACTTTGATGCTGACTTTCAAGCCGACTTCAAAGATGTGAGGTGGCATGATGTGGCCCTCACTTGAAACCACACTAAAACCCATAACCGTGGCCGGAAACTTCATTGAGCCGTGCCTTTAAGCATCGAACCGTCCATATTTACATTTTGATAGTGCTATAAATGGTCGTGTTGTCATAACTTGGATCGGTAGAGAACATGAGTTGTACAGCGGCGCATCTCTGATCTCGCTTGTTGAATATTGTGTCACTTTCAGGCATGATAGAAGGCTCCTATCGCTTTTGGGATTTGTACACAACTGGCCAGCTAATAGATAGTCTGCAAAAAAAAAGAAGAAAAAAAAGCTTTTTATCAAACGGAAATGGAATCATGTCTTTTCTTATCGTTCCACCCTGTATTTGTTTTAACTTAATAATTTGTAAAAATAACAAGCTTGCTAATTAGTTAATTAATAATTTGTAAAATAATCAGTATTATTTGAATTATTCGGACTACTGTTCTCATCTTAATGTTATTTTACACAACGGTCGATGTAATCTCCGACTTTCTTCAAGTCTATTTTGTCGAACTCGGAAATTGCAAGGACCTATGGTGTCACCAGTGAAGTGTTTGGTATAATTCAGTTGCGGATGACATTCTTCTGGAAGTTGAAGGTTCAATCCTCAGTGTAGACGATACTTACACTTCAGTTCTGAATTACTTAGGACTTCTACCTGGGAATGGCCGAAGGAACACGAGCATGTTACCCTGCAGATAAAATAAAGGATTCCGTCCGATATTCTGTGCAAATTCCCGAGTTCAATAAAAAGAGTCCCGAGTTCAACATATACACCAGAAGAAGGTCGGAGGTTACATCGGCCGAAACATAGTGAAAATGGCATTGAAAATGAGAACAGCAGTTTTAATAATCCAAATTATCAATCCTTATCTAAAAAATTCAGAAACATAATAAAATAATTAGCTTGTTATTTTCGTGACGACATGGCTTTATTTTCAGGAGTCGAATTTGAACCCGTTCTTTATTTTCCTTTTTCGTGACTTATATTCATGATTTTTGATCCGCCACTCAGGCCTCCTTATACACATACGCACCTGCCGAACGACATGAATAATGAGTCTCTGTTTCCAAAAGGTCGACACAACCCGGTGATTGTACGGGGTCGTAAGATAAAGATCGAGTAACAAAGGGTGTCGAGTGACCCGAGTTGATGACGGACAGTATCTCGTATGTCCGGCTCGATCGCGAATAAATGACTGCTCATGTTTGTGTATTGAGATATCATCAACTCGGGGAAAAGTAACGGACAGTCAATCCTGATACGCGCAGCGTTGACGAAGATCACGCGAGATAAGATTAGCGACAATGATCCATTACCAATCCGGAAGTTGAATTATGACAGCTTCCGGTTTATGGGGCGTGTGTTACATTTTCAATATCAAAAGAAGTTCTTTATACGTAAGTGTGGGGTTTTATATGTCGACTCTTTTCCATTTCTGTTATAGTCTCCTTATATAATCTTTTGTATATATATATATATATATATATATATATATATATATATATATATATATATATATATATATTATATATATATATATATGCGTGTGTGTTTGTGTTTGTGTGTGTGTGTGTGTGTGTGTGTGTGTGTGTGTGTGTGTGTGTGTGTGTGTGTGTGTGTGTGTGTGTCGCTTCAATCACACTAGTTGCGCTGGATCTATTTCCGTTTGCCGCTAGCGTAATCTGACGTGTATTTATATAACCCTTGCTAAAATTCATGCTAGTTAACATAATCTCTACTTACTTGCGTAGGGTACCAATATATAAACTTTCAGGTTTTTGGAAACGCTTGAAACACATAAAGATACCGAATATAAACAATGTAACCTTTTCAGTAACAAAATAAAAGTTTTTATACATAGGTGCGGCATTTATACAGGCTCTCTTTTTTATATAGTTACTTCCCTTTGCCGTCGCCGTTTCGTCTAGTGGTTGCTATAAAAAGTAAGCTTCTTTTCATGGAGAATAAGGACACAAGCAGACGATCGCTGAGGTTTTTTGTAATAAATGGTTTTATTTTTTTAAAAATTGATTTATATATATATATATATATATATATATATATATATATATATATATATATATATATGAGAGAGAAAGGCTAATTTTCCCTTAGCTCAGGGGTTCTCAACCTTGCTTGGCTCATGTACTTTTTTCACCATTTGTAAGAATGTCATCCCCCATTTCCTGCCCGTTCCTCTCAAAAGGTGCACTGTAAATAATATGCAAACGTTACTAAAAGTCTTCTTTTTTTTCTAACTTTATATGGATTATTTTTATAATGGGGCATTTTACTCCATTTATGATGATGGATGTGAATCCATATTCAATAAATGAATGATCGTATTTTCTTTTTTTACTTCTTTTTTTTTTAATATTCATGGTGGGATCTGAATTCTGTAAATAAAACCAAGAAATATATATATATAGTAACCTTGTGTGCAGAACAGTCTACCAAATTCATAAATGGGTTGAAAATTCACCCCTTGAGAACCCAAAATTCACTCATAGGATTGAATTTTACCCTCATTGACTTAGCTAATTATTTACTTCTTAACTTTCTAACTAATCTGAAATGGGTGACGCACCCGTATAGAGACGCAACGTGACTTTCCATACAGGAAAGACACAAGGAAAGTTCGCTGGTTTTCTTCAAGGCGATAATTGATTCAGGAACGATATACTAATATCCTCTTGGTTAATAATTTACTTCTTAACTTTCTAACTTACTGAAATGACTGACGCACACGGACAGAGGTAATATTCCACTTAGATTATTCTACATTATTTGCGGTGTATCATTTGTACGGCTTCCACAGAGAGACTTATTTGAAAACCTTAGTTTTTTTCTAAGCTTGAAAACATAACGGCATTTGTTGTTCCTCATCATTTGACTCTGTTTTTTTTCTACCGTTTGACCTTTTGCTCTTTGCGTCACTCATCTTTAATTCAATCCTGGGAACGATTCTGATTTATAGTGTGACCCTTGCCCGAATTCATACTAGCTGACTTAAACACTACTGACGTAGTGTACAGGGTTACGTGTTTGTTTATCAAGATTAGAAGTTATACGAGCCGGCCAACTACGACAGGATTTATCATAATAATCTGACGGGGTATAAACAGAGAATATAATGGAGAGATTCAAGTGTCGCTTAAAATGTTAACAATTTCGGACATAGAGGTCAATATATTTAGAGTTAGTTTTAAGACAGTTTACAATTGGAGGTAGTGGACGTCGGTTGGCAGCTGGAAGATTTCCTCGGGAGAGATCGGAGAGTTTAGAGTCAAAGTTGGGTGAGAGTAGGTTGGGCCGAGAATATAATCATTGGGTACCGACACAACTTGACAGCTAACAACGGACAATGTTTGGGGCTCCTTTTTCCTACGCTATGTGACGGTATCACACACAGCTCAACTGAGTTCACACACACACACACACACACACACAGCTCAACTGAGTTCACCCACACAGCTCAACTGAGTTCACACACACACAGCTCAATTGAGTTCACACACACACAATATTTAACTGAGTTCACGCACACACAGACTTTGGAATTCCCTTCCTTCTACTTGCTTCCCTGACTGTACTGATATACAGAAGTTTAAATGTAAAATAAACAAACATCTTGTTAATCTTTCATGGTCTTAAATAGCAGCCCCTTACGTCCAAGTGGCGATGTGCCTTGTTGAAAAGTGAACGTGTGTAAAAAAAAAAAAAAAAAAAGTAAAAGCTCAACTGAGTTATATTAAGAACTCGTTTTATATTGTTTTCAATCATCAGGCTACAACTGGTTCGGAGAACCGAATTTTCCCCACGTTTAAATCCAACCTTGTGTCTAACTCTGCCCTCAGAAGCAGTAAATAAGGACATGACGTTGGTCGGGATGTGGAAGATGTTCAAGCGTTAGAGCGTCTTACGTTAGCCGCTTTTCTATCGATAGCCGGTCCAGAACAGCCGACCAGTTAATAAAATACCCTATCCTATAAGATAGGAACTCAGAAGCAGAAATTAAACAGTTTGAACTCCCCAAGGTTGTTGCATAAAATTAGTCGGGACAAGATAGCACATATTTGGGTTAAACATCTGTTAGTATTAGTGGGGGTAGGGCACATGTGGAGCTGATGAGAGCGGGGGTGGGCTTGTGGCAAACAAAACAAAAATGAACGTGGGTTAAGGTTGAGCAGAACGAAAAGAATTTGGCAAAACAAATACAAGTTTCAAGTTTAACATTCCCCCTCTCTCTCCCTCCCCCTCTCTCTCTCTCTCTCTCTTTCACACACGCGCGCGCGCTTTCTCTCTATAATCTGTATTATTATACTAAAGATGAAGTTTTTTTTTACTACGGACTCATCGCTTATCAAGGCCCAAGGGCCACCCGAGCAAAAGGGTTAATGAGTTATTCAATTTTTGTTTCTCTAACGCTTTTTTCCATATATGTCAACTAGCAGGGCTACCCGGCATTGCTACAAAAACTGTAATATAACGTCTACCCTCTTTTTCCCCCATCGCCTGTTTACTTCCTCCCTGTCCCCACCCAATATTTTTTCTTCGCCCAGCCCATTCACCATTTCTGGACATACACACTCATACATAACTCGAGTCGGCGGAAAGAAAAAACTCTGTGAAGTAAAATCAGAGTTACTTCCCTTTATAGAATAATATTAAAGGATGTGTGTACATTGTGATATTATTTTTACTATAAAAAAGCACCTTGTTTATGTGTGTGTGTGTGTGTGTGTGTGTGTGTGTGTGTGTGTGTGTGTGTGTGTGTGTTCTCTATGGGCTCCAGAACGGTTTGGCAGATTTTTTTTTAATTCAACACAACTGTACTTTATGTGTCTGGGAGTGTTCTTAGATAGCTTTTGTAATGTAATACCTCTGATAAGTATCGATAATCGAAAAACTCTTATTTAAAAAAAACAGTCCAATTTTGACCAAAGTTAACACTCTTATACAGCCTAACATCGTAAATGCATTTGAGACGTTTTATCATCACACAAGCAAAGGGTCTGAGTATAAAATCAACAGTAAGTTCTTTGATAAGACAGGGTCGCGTTTAAAATAAATGTTCTGCGTAGAACGTAATTTAACTTTCGCCTTTAAAACTTTAATTTAAGCCATTATATAAAAATAATTTTATAAAATAAATTGTAAGTTCTCTACAGTGTAATGTAGATTACAATATATTCTTAATTAACTCATCACGGGAGGCATATCAAGCTTCTCCCTGGTGCACGCACAACCCATTTGATTAAAAAAAAAATGGGGGATTTCATCGAGTTCAATGACAGCAAAAGTGTTGGAAGTTTGGAATATTCGTTGATCCTCATTCAGTACTGGACAACGTCGGATTTCTTCCTAGTTAAATGATATAAATGGAATTTAACTCCCAAATAATTAATCTTTTTTTTATTATTATTTTAGATATTATGTATCCGAAGTTATGCCGTTTAAAAAAATACCAACTTTGTCGGTATTTGTTGTGTATTTTTCAAGTTATAGCTGGACATATAGACAGATAGTTGTTCTTTATAGTATAGATAACACAAAGTAGATGATAAAATATTCCAGATTGAGTCATATTTGAAAAAAAAGAGATTTATTTTATTGAGAATTTACTCAGTAACCCCCTTACTCTTACAATGTTTCTGTCGTCTGTTTATTTCTCTCCCCCCTCTTTACTGACTATTTTTCAACACTCTACGGTTTTCATTTTATTATTTCCCAGGGTAAGTTGGTCGATGGATGCCCAACTGTTGATAGATGTCCAATCAAATACAATTTTCTTCACCTTCCTGAATTTCGTCTGCCTCTTTTACCTTCTAACCTATATATATATATATATATATATATATATATATATATATATATATATATATATATTGTCATTTGTTATATATATGTATGTTTTATATATATACATACATACATACATATATATATCGTTTGCTAGCATTCAAAAACTAGATGTATTTATTTCACACTCATTGTATTTTATTTATACGCTTATGTAGTATGTCTTACATGTTACACACAAGCGTGGATGAAACGCGGAATATTCTGTGTAGCTTAATTGCCATATATATTTTATAACTTACTATAT
The DNA here is from genome assembly GCF_053919585.1 of Euprymna scolopes. Taxonomy (NCBI): domain Eukaryota; kingdom Metazoa; phylum Mollusca; class Cephalopoda; order Sepiida; family Sepiolidae; genus Euprymna; species Euprymna scolopes. Next base: position 1,020,634 of record NC_136512.1, on the reverse strand, counting down.
ATATATATATATATATATATATATATATATCGTAATTATTATAACATATAATCTATATGTATATATATATCGTAATTATTATAACTTACTATATATATATATATATATATATATATATATATATATATATATATATATATATATATATATATATATATAATCTGTATGTAGGCGATATGTAATATTAAATTACTCAAACGCCCTTCTCTTCTATGAAATTATCCAGTGTCTGTACGTGTCTATACATTCAGGTTAGACAATTAAGTCAATTGTTACCTACAAAAGAATCAGATGCTATTCTAAGAACACGTTTAGTTTCAGACATAATAAAATAATAAACCAAATCGTGAAAACTATTCAGGAATAACAAAGCCAAGCTAGAAAAGTAAAAGCACCGCGAGGCAACAACGTTGTTTTTTGATCACGTGAGTCGAGCCAGCGCTGTTTTTAGACATTGTAACTTCCGTTCTTCTCTGCAATGCTTTGTACTTGACAGCGGAAGTGGATTTCGAAGTTCCTGTCTCGTTCGATTATATTTGGCAGATTTCTTGCGTCGTCGACATCATTTATTTTTATTGGAAGAGAAACAAAATCGCCGATGCTTCTTAATTCTTCCCTCTTAGGAGGTATACCCTCCCAGACTTTACCTCCTCTCTGTAAAGGGATTAATTTATTGCTAATATCATTAGGTGCTCGTCTCTCTACCTGGGAATGTCGATGGGCGAACGATTAATTTAAGACGGAAACTCGCACACAAACTTTCTCGAGACATTTCCTTTTTGGAACGTCACTGAACGGTGACGGTGCTACTTGATTTGTGATCCTTGGCAATTACGTTCCACTTTTTGTTTGTTTCATTTCATTTTTACGTTATTTTTGGATACAAAAAAATAGTGTTTTTAATATAATGAGAATATTTGTAAACTGAAGGGGACTAAAAGTTAAAAAAAAAACTTTGGATCAAATTTTAACTTTTATCAAATTTTAAGTATATTTGACTAAGAAAATAAATTAAAATTTCTTGAAAAAGATCTTATTTTTAAGCAAATGAACAAATGGATCCTTGGCGTGGTTTCTGGTCTTAGTAGTGCATTTTTGGACGACGGTAGCGTCTTTAGGTATCTTCATCTATTATATAACTAGCATGGATGCCCGGCATTGCCCGGATGTTTGGAGACGTGTGTGAAGCAAAAAAAAAAAAAAGTGATAGTAGGCAGGCAGGCTCGAACCCGAACAGCGAAGGCGGAAAAGGACGTGAAAAAAAAAAAGAACAGATAGAGGGAGGTTGGATCAAACTCGAAAACCTGAGGTAATTAGTCTCCCTCGCTTACCATTAGGCCAAAAGAGGATAGTGATTTCAATGAGTTGGTGATTAAGTTAAGAATCAAAGGAGTCGCCACGCGCGCGCAGAAATGAACGTTGATTTCAAACCTGGCTTGGGGCTAGTTAAGCTTCCTGCTTTCTGTCTTGGTATTCATCTGCTTCCTCACGAAAACAAATTAGACATAAGGTCGTTTTTAATGTAGGGGAAGACCAGCTCCTCAAAAAGGGGGCACTCTGGTAGTATCTAAATAAATAGTAATTGTCTCAGTATGAAGGGTTTCCCCTACATTGACCACGGACTAATTACAGAACAAATACTACCTGGCTCGAAGGCCAGGCGTTTGCGTGGTTGAATTCAATTAGTTTCACTTTATTTATACGAAAAAGACAAACAAACACTCGAAACGGGGGAATCTTTTAAAACTCGATCAAAAAAAAAGATAGAGACGATGTCTGTTTGCAAATCTGAGATATTACGATCTAGAAAGTATAAGGAAACTTCTCCCAGAATCTCACCGACGCGAGAACTTCGATGCAAAAAGCCTTTCGTGGACATACACAAACGGGCGCGACCATTTTGTCTTTTATATATTCGACTAGCGGGGGTACCCGGCGTTGCCCGGGTTTTTAGAGGTGTGTGGGGAGGGAATCAAAACAAAACGGAGTAATAACCCCGTTTAAATATTATTTTAAAAAATCAATGTTAAAACTTCTAAAAAAAAATGGGGGAAAAAACAGCGAATGTGATGCAAAGCGGACAGTGTTAAAACTTCTTAGCGGGGATGCCCAGTATTGCCCGGTTGTTTGAAAAAAAAAAAGTTTGGGGGAGGGAGGTAGGCTCGAACCCGAATCCTTGAGGCGAAAGTGAAAAAAAAACGCTACCTCAACACTACAAAGGTAGGGGAATGAGAATGGATGAAATTTAAAGATTAAAAAGGGAATTGATGGGTGCATAAATTTAATGGGATCAAAATGAAATCGCGTACTAAACTTTGGCTGCAAGGCAGTTTTTTTCTCGTTTCCCCAAGTTGGTGACGGGAAAACCAGCTCCCCATGAAAAATGGGGTGTCCAAATGAAAAGCGATTGTCTGATATGACGGTTTTCACCCCATTGATCAAAGCTGATTTGCTTTCTGGGCGTCTCCGACGCGGAAGTCGAGAAAGATTGTCATCGTTGCAATTTAGTTCCACTTTATTTATACTAAAAAGCCAAACAAACACGTGACACAGCAAAATAGCGCAAATTTTATAAAAAAGAGATCAAAATAAATCTAGACACGACATCCCTTCGTAAATCGTAGATATTATTATCTAGGAGGTATATAAACAATTCTAAGACATAGTAACCCCCTGGAGAACCCCAGCAAAAAAAAAAAAACAACCTTTCTTTGACATACAAAATTGCGTGTACCACATTTGCCTTTTATATATATAGATAGAAGTAGAGGACCTGTCTATCTGTTTGTGTGAGTGTGTGTTTGTATATCTGTTAAAAACGTCTGTCATCCACATCCGACCAGGTCTAAACCAGTACCATCTGAAAGAGCAATGCCTTGGATGCATAATATGTGAAAATTAGGAAAAAAAGATTAATTCTGTGGTGGTCAACTGGACAACTTTTTTTTTGGGGGGGGGGTCAGGTTTTCATGTCATGCGTAATTTACTAAAACTGTTTAAAAAGCTTATTTTACGACGTCATGACGTCATAAGCACTCGACACCGTGTCGACAAAAGCGATTGTCCATAAATTTTTGCTTTCTTCCCCTCTTTCGTGTCTCATGTTTGAGCCCGGCCACCGCGGCTCATATTCTTTTTTTTTTTTTTTTTTTTTTCGGTCGCTACTTTGATTGAAATAAAAGTTGTTTTGATTCATTTATTTGTTTATTTTTGTTGGATGGGGGAGTTTTTTTTTTTCCAGCGCACGGGCAAGTACTCAATATACGGAAAATAGCTTGTTCTCTTCGTATCCCTTCTGCCAAAATATCTGGTGGAGAGGTCGTCACGTACTTCTATTGTTTTTATCCGTTCTTTTGATTTTTTTTTTTATTATTGTTGTGGGGGTGTCGATGAAAATACTCAATATCTTTAATACAGCAAGTGTGTCCAAACCAAACTTAGTGTCGACCCGGGCAACGCCGGGTATCCATGCTAGTTTAATATAATTTGGTATAAAAGTTAGGTTATAGCGAAGGAAGGATGGAGGATATATACAGACGTGCCTGCTTATTAACATGGAGATGAATGAAACAGTGAGATAATGAAAGGGTCGCCAGTAGGAAGAGTTTTGTAAAAAAATAAAAACGAGAAAAATGAAATTTTATTAAAATAAAACATTTTATATTACAATTTTATAAGAATGCAAATTATTTTCAATCAGTGAAAGTTCATTGTGCAAACACGTGTTTGGTAAAGAAAGTTAAGTAGTCACAAGTCAGAATGTTCATAGTGTAAATAATATAACATATCTAAGTGATATACATCTGTGAGCATTTGACAGCGTGGCATTGTGTATGTGTGTTGGTTTACCTTGTTTTTTTTTTAGTTCCTGTGAGTGTGTAGCAATTCTTTTCTGTTCGCCTGACTCTCATTGGTGTGTAGGAATATGTGCGCGGAATATAGAAGGGTTGTATGTGAGTCATTGAAGCTTTCTTCCGCCATACCCGCCCCTCCCGGACAAAGACAAACGTTCTTGGGGTCCTGTTCAGTATGCCAGCTGGAGAAGCCTATATCTAGTTTTTAGATTGTTCGTTTTTAAGTTTGCATCGGCGTATTACTTTGGGATAGATTTGTTACTTTGGGGTTTTGAAACAAGTTTAATTTTTTGTATATGGCATAATTCACGTTGAAACACCGGTTCTCGTTAGATCACTGAAGTTAAGCAATGTTAAGCCGGGTCAGTATTAAAATGGGTGACCATTTGAGAATTTCAGGTGCCGTATGTGCTCTTCACTTATCATGGCATTGTTTCCAGTCATCTAGCACTTCTATTTGCCACAGGACACAAGCAATGTCGATTCAGAAGAGGTGTGGTTGGTGATTGCGCAACTCTTGCCTCACAATTACATGCGCAGTTACCTTTACAGGGTGTATCCATTATCTCTTGAGACTTAGAGGCATCGATCATTTGTTGAATGTGAAACTAACTTGCTTTTGAGAGTGATGAAGAAAGTGAACCCAGACAAAGCGGAGAAGGAAAGAGGATAGGCTATCAGAGCATTTGTTTTTTAGCGTTCGTCAGAATCACGTCTAAGTTTTATTACACACCTACCGCCGCATCCTTCGCCTCCTCCTCTTTTTTCTTCTTTTTCTTCTAGTTCATAAAATATATATTTCTTAAAAATGCTTAATTCTAATTCATCGGTCTCCGACTTCCATTTGTAGCCCTTTTTTCTCCATCACCACAAAAAGCACTGTAACTCTTCCATTAACTCTAACCTTAAGATTACCACAACCCTAGATTCAGCTGGCAACAGAACCCTAACTCAAATCCGACAAAAAAAAAGATAGAAAGAAAAATACATTTTTATCAGCCTCAGTCTTCTGTTTGCAATCTTCATTCCTAATAATAAAAAAAAAAACTGAAATAATCTTAACTATAAACTAACCCTAAGTCTAAATGAAAATAGACCCCACTCCTAATAAAAAGACCACGAAAACAATTTTTTTTTTTTTAATTCATCGACTTCCGTTATCGACTTATAGTCTTCGTGCGCGCGTATAAATAAAAAATAAAAAATTAGTAAATAAAAAGTAAAAAAACAATTAAAAACGATTACCATCTCCTGGACAATTTTTAAAAGTGCACAATTAATTATTTGAAAAACAAAACAAAAAAAACAAAGCTTCTGTTCTATTAGTTTTGTCAACACTAGGAGTTTCGTAATTATCAAAATTATTTTGGATACCTGCACAAGCAGCAAATATTGTTTTTATTACGCGAGAATACTAACGCGAAAGACTAGCGAGAGGCTATTTACATGACAAAATCGATAAGAAAGGTCAGCTCAACGCTTAACTAATGACAAGTAGAATCCATTTATATTCAAGTGATGGGCGGGGCCACAAATAACATTTTAGACAACGCTGGTACCACAATAGTTAGAAACGCTTCAAATCGCTATTTGTATTTCTAAACGAGGATTTTCGTCATTTTCTTTTCGTTTTTTTTTTTTTTTTTTTTGGTCTCCGGTTTTAATACGAGGGGCGTCCAATTAGTTTCCAGGCTTTTTTTTTTTTTACAGGCATTTAAGATTGTCGTAGACATTTGAAAATTCAGTATGTTATTGCTGTACATCTTAGGAGATGATTGGCCCATTTATGATTTCAAGTTCAAAAGAACAACCACAGCAGGAAGTGGAATACAGCCTATTAAATCCTGATTATCACAGCTGGAGAATTTCAAAAATGCAATCTCGACGTGGAGACACTTTAGAAAAACGATATGCAATAAAATTCTGTTTTGAACTTGGACAAACTGCCACAGAAACGTATGAAATGCTTGAGACTGCTTTTGGACCATCTTGCATGAATTGAGCATCAGTTTTTGAGTGGCATAAGAGATTCAAGGATGGCAAGGAGTCTGTGAGGAATGATGAGAGGCGTGGGAGGAGTAAGGAAGTCAGAACACCACAGTTGATTGGCCAAATAAAGACTTTCATGGATAAAGACCATCGTGTGTCTATAGAGACAATAAGTACACAATTTGATGTCAGTATGGGAACTGTACACACAATTATTCATGAGAAACTGAAGATGCGGAAGATTTGCACAAAGTTTGTCCCAAGGGTGGTCAGAGAAGATCAGAAAGAAAAACGTTGCCATGACCAAGTTAGGCATCAGGACAGTTCCCCACCCTCCCTAAAGGTCAGTTCTTGCTCCCTGTGAATTTTAGTTATTCTCGAAGCTCAAGGAAAATCTTAGAGGGACAATTGAGGAGATGAAAGAGGTTGTGACGAGAGTCATTGACACGCTTTCCAGAAGTTGTTGGAACGGTACAACAAGGGCATTGCAGCTGGAGGAGATTACTTCGAAAGGGGCTATAATTTCATGTGTGCACTATCAACAAAAGTGCCCATACGATAAAAGTCTGGAAACTTATCTAGCTGAAATTTTGCATGTCTAATCATTTTTACTCAGACCCCCAAAAATGCACAGATTTGCATACTCACATTATTCTTGTGGCTAGCAGTTTCCACATTCACATGCCGTTGCTTTCCTACAGTCGACACATGCCAACCGCGGCTACTTATTGTTATGCTTCCTTACACCATGACTACAGAATTCTACCCAGTTATGACTGGCGGAACGAAAGCAAGCTCCCCTCAAGAAATCCCCGAAGAGTTTCGTGTGAACAAATCTATGACGTCCATTCATTTTGCAGCCTCGTTTTTGACGCTGCTCTTAAATCGAATCTATCAATCGTGCAAGAATAAAATGATGAAATATGTTAAGCAATCTTCAGGTATTCACAAATCCGTTGTTTGTGCGCAGGATGGCGTTTTTCACAGCGATGGCAGCAAATGAACAGTGCCGATAGCGGTGGAAGGGAGGAACGTTTCTGTCCATTAATCCACCCCCCTCTCTCTCTCTCTCTCTCTCTCTCTCTCTCTCATTCTTTTTACACTCTTTGTTTTTCTCTATCTCCGTTTTATCTCTACATCTATATACCCATGTGTCTTTTTCGCTTTCTCTGACTCGTTCTCTCTCTCTCCCTCTCTCTCTCTAAATTTCTCTTTCTATCTGTATTTCCCTCCCTCTCCTTATCCCCGCTCTCTCTCTCTCTCTCTCTCTCTCTATATATATATATATATATATATATATATATATATATATATATATATATATATATATTCTTTTCTCTTTTTCTCTTTCTCTCCTTTATTGTTCTCTTTCTCTTTCTCTCTATCTCTGTATATTTCTATCTTTCTTTCTCTCTAAAAAAAAAAAGAGAGAAAAAAGATTAGCCTCCAATTCTAATAATCTGCCCAGCAGAGGTTCTGTCTGTCGTTACGATAATTGAAAGCTTTCATCAGTAAGTGTGAGACGAGAGGCGGAGAAATATGATGGTGGCGTACGGAGAGGGAAGGTAGGAGGTGATCTGTGCTCTTTTCTGAAAGAGACGTTTGGCTATTTTCGCAAAATCTTTGATTTAGTATTGAACTATCGCAGCACTTCATAAAACGTGGCATACCAAATCTTGCTTCCCACGCGAGAAAGAAGAAAAATAATTCCTTATCTTACTATAGAGAATTAGAATATTCGTCTCCATCTCTTCCTCTCTCTCTCTCTCTCTCTCTCTCTCTCTCTCTCTCTCTCTCTCTCTCTCTCTCTAAACATATTTAGTCACGTTACATTTTTCTCCCGTCCCCGACTCCCTCTCTTTCTCTCTAAACCTTCAGTCACGTTACATTTTACTCCACCCCCCCCCCGACTCCCTCTCTTTATTACTAATCATTCTCAGCCACGATACTTTTTATCACACGACTCGCACTTTATGTAATGCATCGAAAAGCAAGCTTCTCTCCTTTCATCATAATCGCTCTGACCCCCATCACGCCCCAATTGAAATAAATGACTCATGTTTCAGGGGAAGCTCCATGTCTTGACAAGCTAATGGGACTGACCTTCACTCCTGATCTGAAATGGAACACCTACATCAAATTTGTTGCCAAGATCGCTGGAAAAATGGTTGGATCACTCTACCGCTCCAGTAGGTATCTCACTGCCGATGCAATCCTTTATCTGTATAAGAGGTAAGTACACCCTAAAATGGTGTACTGTTGCTACATTTGGGCAGGAGCTGTTCAGCGCACCCTATTCAGCTTTAATAGATTTCAAAACCGGCTTCAAAACCTAGTAGGTAATACCTTTTTCTCTTTCCTGCAACCTCTTTCCCAGAGAAAAGACATTGCGAGCCTGTCTCTGCTCCATCGTTATTTTCATGGCAAATGCTCGACTGAACTCCAATCTCTGGTCCCCCTTGCCAAAATTTTACAAAAAACACTCAACTAGCTACAACAACTATAAACGATTTTCCCCACTCTCTATCTGTGCCTAAATCTAAATGCAGATTTCATGAACGAAGCTTCTTTCCCAGAACTGCCCGCCTGTGGAACACTATTCCGCTGGCCTGCTTCCTGGTTGAATACAATATGGTAGCCTTCAAATCCGATGTAAACAAGTTCTTGTTGCGCCATCCCCATAAATAATAAAATTCTACCCAATTTCCACCATTAACGATTACTACACTACTACCTTACATCCATTAACCCTTATCCTCGAGTGGCCTTAGGGCCTTGATAAGTGATGACTCCTAAGTAAAAAAAACATCCTCATGGTGTTACTTTTAACCTCTCCTCCAACTCTTTCTTTCTCTCACTATCTTTCTCTTACTCTCTCTCTCTCTCTCTCTCTCTCTCTCTCTCTCTCTCTCTCCACACACATTCTAAGTCTCATTACTTTTAATCTCCCTCCCATTCAACTAAGCAAATTGACTGATAAACATAGTTTCAGTGTAGTTTTTAGAACGATTACTAGAGAAAGAAAAAAATGGAAGAAATAAAGAATGACATAAAAGTTATCAACAGCTGACAGACTGCTTTTTATTGTTGTTGTTTTTTTTTTAATAAAAATCAAATAAAGTAATTTTTTATCCCAATTCATTGATTTGATCCCTGGTTGGCGAATATTTTATTTTGGAGCTCATAACCTGCTCGGGTCATACAAAATTTGATGATATAAAGTTAGTGTATCTTACGTTATTTCTGATGTTGAGCTGAACATTCACAAATGAAAGTATGATCTTTCTTGATATTTATGCCAGCAGCATTTGTCTGAATTGGAATTAACTGGCTTCCTCTGAAGGCGGAAGTGTCAAGGAAATATTAAATTCACAAGCAGTCCACAGTTGCATGTATTTCCTTATTTTTGCACAGAAGTGTCAACATACTCTTACATACAGCGCCTGATATTCCCAAAATGATCACCCATCTGATACTGACTAGGCTCAACGTTGCTTAACTTTGGTAATCCAATAGGAACTGGTGTGTCAACGTGACTCTGCCGTTTATATATAACGTATATAAAAGCATTTTGTTATTTTGTGGCATTTATGCACAACATGTTGGACATCGTATGAATAAGATCCATGAATTAAGTCTAATAGACAAAGGGCGTTCAATAAGTAATGCCCCTGACCCATTTTTCATAACAGTAGAGCAATGAAACTTGGCACAGTCATTAGTCTTTCTTTACATAGGAACCAGCCAGAGTTATACATTTTTCTTATAATTGAAGACAGATCTAGAGACCGTTTTTGTAGAACACTCTACGTTGATTCTTAAACTATGGCGTCACTTTGAAAATCCAGACTGCATCATCTGAGAAACGTTTTCCTTTCAAAAACAACTTCATAGCTGGGAAGAGATGAAAGTCAGTTGACTAATCGATGCCTTATCAATAGCAGAAGGAGGGGCAATCAGGTCTGGGAACTATTTCCATAGATTTCCTGCCATGTTCGAATTCACGATGCAAGCGTTTTACAAGGTCATACGATGGCGCATCCTTATTCTGTTATTTCATTAAGTCTCCTTTCAAATACAAAAACTGGATCACTGAGAGACAATAAACAGGCTCTATTTTATACAGGCAGCCTTGATCGCAGAAGTTAGAATTTGCTGCAAAATTCTTAGCAAAGAGTTTGGCTTTGTCAGATGCCAACGAGATTACATCAGGTCCATTGATGCTGGTTGAGATAGAGGACACGCCTCTGTTCAGGACCCTGTTTGTTATTTGCCAAAACTGGTGGGAACCAAGCCACTGCTCAGCTACTTTGGATTTGATGAACTGAGCATTCGATTCTCTCGCATTCTTTATTACTCTTTTACAGTGGTTGCTGGGAGACCTAAAAGCGGTTTTAGTTTCAGTAGTTCTATTTCATTGTGAATAGATTTTCTGTGCGCAATGGCAGTGGCACATTCTGAAGAGAACCACGCCTGGTTGTTAGGTTTTTGCTGGAATTTCTTGGAGGGTATGAAGCCATCTATACCGACTTCTAACCATTCAGTCAAGGCTGATATTATAAAGGACCATTTTAAACATGGAACACAGAAATATATCTGATGTAACTGTTCAGAAACTATCTCAGTCAACCATAGAGTATCGGTAGACTATACAATGGAGAGGATGTATTACATTTTGTTTTTATCTTAACTGAGACAACCGAGTGGTCAGAAGATCTCAGTGGAGACAGAATGGAGGACGAGCACATTTCTAGGCAAGTTGTAAAAAGGTCTACGAGATGGGTATATTATCCATTTGTGTTGAAGCACATGGGTGTACAAATAATAAAATCACATTGTAAAAGATAATCTTTAATTTACTCTTTCAGTTCAGCAGACAACGTTCTTTTTAGTTTGCCCTGTTTCTTTCGAATGTTCTTTTTAGTTTGCCCTGTTTCTTTCGAATGTTCGTTTTAGTTTGCCCTGTTTCTTTCGAATGTTCTTTTTAGTTTGCCCTGTTTCTTTCGAATGTTCGTTTTAGTTTGCCCTGTTTCTTTCGAATGTTCGTTTTAGTTTGCCCTGTTTCTTTCGAATGTTCTTTTTAGTTTGCCCTGTTTCTTTCGAATGTTCGTTTGTATTGAACGTTTCACTAACTTCTTTCTTCTGTGAAGAATTGTTGCATGTCGAAATTAATACAAGTTCCTTTCTTACACTATTAAAATAATGATCATATATTATTATTATAATGATATTCATGTTAACTTTTTTTTTTCATTTTTCTTAAACTTTTTCTTCTAGGGGATGGGGCATCCAACCAGATGTCTGACATTTACCCCTATTTTAGTGAGTCCAACCAAGAGATCTTTTCAGGATTCTAGCCGTCCCTTTCAGTGCAATCGTTTGTATTTCACTTGCACTTGGTTCACTGGGTATGCTTGCTATGTACTTTTTAAAGTTCTTTTTCATCACTATGAATCCCCGAATGTTGTGTCAGTTATTTGGAACATGTAAAGCTTTTTGACTTACCATCAGTAACAAGAAAACGTGGTATGCATTTCCCTGCTATTGAAATAACATATGTTTAACCAAATATTTTGGTTGATGGAAAGGGATTAACAATTACGAAAAGATTGATCAGCTCATCAAACTTTTGTACATTTAGTCTCACCATTTTTTTTTTCACCCCAAACAAGGCACGTTGCCACTTTGATGTAGGGGGCTACTATCAGGGACCTAAGTTGCAGGGGTACTATGTAGGGAGTTTAGCAGCAATATGTTTGTTCTTCATTACACTTGAACTTCTGCATGTCAGTACAGTTGGGGAAGCAGGAAACCGGAAGAGAATTCCAAAGTCCTGCAGTTCTGGAGAAGAAGCCATTAGAGTAAAAGTCTTTCTTACATCTAGGGATCTCAACTGTATAGGGGTGGGGCTTCGCTGCTTGTCGGGTTTGTCGGGGGTATTTTCGTCGAGGGGGTACAAGGGCTTGTAGTTTGTCAGAGCATCCACCATTAAAATACTTGTAAAACAGTTTATTTGTAGTTTCCAAGAAAAAGTGGAATAACAAGACAAACTAAGGAAAATATAATACAGACTAGACCGTGGATTTAGAATGAGTGCTTTTTGCCAAACTTGTAGAGTAAATGTGGTATTGTGGTAACTAACCTCTACTAACCACTAAATGTGCATACTTAGTTCACTGCATACAAACATAACAAGGGTCCATGCAAAATTTCAGATAGATTAGCTTAATAGTTTCTGAGAAAAAGTGGAACGGACAGACAGACAAACAGAAAGAGAGATATAAAGATTATGATATCACTACACTCGACACATATATCCAAGACAATAGTTGAATCCTTATGAAATGACTCTCAGTCTGTCATAGAACGGGGCCAAAAATGGATGGTCGTAATCACAGCTACCAAGACAAAGCTCATTTCCTTTAAGAATTAAAAGAAAATTTTCTAATCATTGATTGCTATAGTTGACAGCACCCTTCCCGAGAGTCTGACGTTCAGACTCCTCGGCGAAACATACATAGGCAACATGATTTGGAATAAATCGATAGAAGATACTGCTAACTCTGCTGCAAAGAAGGTAGGTTCCAACAACCTAGCAAAAAAAATTCTCACACCTGCCAGGATTCCATATCTTTACAAAGACACCATTTGCTGTAAAAATATTTATCTAAGTAATCTGATTAATGTAGTGTCAGAATGTATCTGGTTATTACGGTTTATCTCTAATATCTTTATAGGAGTCTGTGAAATATTTCCATTGTATGGACGCCCAGTGCGAACGGAAACCCTACGATATCATTATCCTATTTTTGGATAGAACAGATACTACGCTTGGATCGAAGCCAGAAGACCAAGAAGGTATACTTTACTTTTACGTATGGCCCAAAAGCTACATCATTTTCTTTTTTTTTCACATTGCATCTTCGGTAATTGTGATATCCTATTTATTAAAAACTAGCAGGGGTACCCGGCGTTGCCCGAGTGTTTGTTTCCGGGACGGGGGGGGGGAGTTTTAAAAAATGTTATGGTAGGTAAGTAGGAAGGATCAAACCCGGAGTCATGAGTAAAAGTAGGAAAATAAAGTGTGAAAAAAAAACAAAAAAAAACATCTGCAACGTTAACAGTTCGGCCACCAAGAAAAGTCCATTCCAGTTGTTTAGGAAAAAAAACAAAAACAAAAAAAAACGACTACGGTAGGTCGGCGCGAACGTGAAAATATAATGTGAATTGTCCAACACGCTAACCACTACGCCACAGAGCACTGCAGCTTAGTTTAGTGATTTTAAATAACTTCACATGAAAGAACTACGAAGCCAAACTGGTGTTCTCTTCTCAACTGTTCCTTGTGAACGATCCCCAAACGGTGTTAAGTGGTGGCAGGGGGAGGAGGAATTTATTAGAGAGAAAATATTTTACCACTTCCATTGATCTTAACCGATTTTGGCCGTGACTTCTCAGCAGAAAAAGTATAGAAATCTAAGATTATCGAGGAATTTGAGAAATAATAAGCCTATAACACACCTCAGATATTGTTCTGCCGTTTGTGCATATTATATTTGCATGAAATATCTTGATTTTTAATCCTATTAAGGTCAAAATCAGACGTGAAAAAATGAGTTAATTTTATTTATATAGAGATAACATTAAATTAGCATATCTTTATATTAATTAGATGTTCGTAGTATGGTATCACCTTCTATCTTCCTTTTTAATAAATAGGATATCCCGATCGAATAATTTATCATCTGGAAACCGTGACACATGTACGTACGTTAAAGGTACTACGGTATTAATATATAGATACTCTGATTAATATAGTTTGAAAATATATTAGGTTATAAGGGTCCATCACCAAAACCCTTATAAGAATCTATAATATATTTCCGTTCTATGAATATCCGGTGTGAACACAGACCCTACGATATTTTCATGTTCGGATAGAGCAGATACTACACTTTAATCCTGGACCAAAGGCTAAGAAAGTGTCTTTTAGTTCAAGTTTAACGTTCCACATCATAGTGCCATCAAATGAAATGTTTGAAATTACTTTTTGTATTGCAACTCCATTGATTGGCCAATCGCATTTTTTCAAAAGAGATAGAGAATGATAGTGTACATATGAAAATGGAAACACCTTAGCATATTATTATAGAAATACTAGAAGATGCACCTGGCGTTGCCCGGTATTAAACGTAATGTTAAATTTCTTTTATAAAAGATCAAGTAAAAGAAAACGGAAAGAAACTGAGACATATGCATGCGATAATTATTTTTATTAAAAAAAATCCTCGAGCTGAGATCGAAACCGAAACATTAAGAACTTTAAAAAGTGTTTTCAAACCTACTTATTCTTAACATAAGCAATCTGTCATAAGAATGATTCATGCATGCGCATTCGTGAAACAGTTAGCAAACAGATAAAAATCCGATGACAATCAAGTTGAAAACCGATTCAAAAGTTTTCCACATCTCTGAATATCCTATATACCAAATTTCAAGTCTGTAGATCAAAAATCCGTTGAGTATATAGGTTGAGAAATGTTCTCACGCGCACACACATTCTCACTTTTATAGATATATATATGTGTGTGTATGTGTGATCGTGAAAGCAAAACATGAGACGCGGTCATTTTTAGTGCAGATTGAAGTAGGTGGGGTGGGGGCTCAACAATACGCCAGCATGCACCTATGATGTTTTTTTATGAAACGCCCAGCCAGAAAATAACCAACACCTTCCAAAACTGTCACCCAATATTTCCAATTTCTTGAAACATCTGTGTTAGGTTGTTTCAGGCCAGAATTGTATTAGCCGTAATAGAAAGTTTCTGTGCTGAGGATGAAGAAGAAACTACATATACTCAATAACGAGCCCTGCTAATGTTCAACGCAGATGTCTCTTCGTATATAAAGTTTTGTAGATGCATATGTTTTGCGTGAAGTAAACTTAGAAACTAATTAGCGGATCATCATGAATTTAAAACACAACCGTTAGGCGTAAAGATAGGTCATGTGGTACATATTTATTAGTGAATTTATTTTAATAATCCAAGCTTGGATCGATATTGTACTAATATATATATATATATATATATATATATATATATATATATATATATATATATATATATATATAGAGAGAGAGAGAGAGAGAGAGAGAAAGAGAGAGAGACTTATATGTAATATACTGAGTTCGTGTAATTCAGTAAATTTTCATATACCTATAGGTTTTAAGCCAAACAAGTTTTACTTAAGGATTAAGCTACAAAATTATCACATTTCATAATTGAGCATTAATATACTGTGTGTGCAAAATCAAGACTTCAAGACAAGGTGTTGATGGCAACGAAAATTGTATTTCATTTTATGTTACAATTGTTTCAATGCCTAGTTCGACAATTTCAAGCATTATATCGTTTGAAAATTTTCAAAAACCAGCAGTTTTTCAGATTTTATGAATAAACACACTTTTGGCAATGTAGCATTTTTTGAATAGAAAGAAAAAAGAGGGAGGATCCCTAACGGGAAAAATATGCGAGAAACATTTACCTTGGTTGTAGTTACGGAAAAGCCCATCAATGCTACATTGCCAAAAGTGTGTTTATTCATAAAGTCTGAAGAAATGCTGGTTTTTGAAAATTTTCAAAGGATATAATGCTTGAAATTGTCGAACTGGGCATTGAAACAATTGTAACATAAAATTTAATACACTGTTTTGAAGTCTTGATTTTGCACACAGTATATATATATATATATATATATATATATATATATATATATATATATATATATATATATGTCATCTTTTTATTTTTTATTCTTTCATTATATTATCTATTCCTTTATTATTTTATAATATATATTACGTTATGTTGTAATTCAAACACCACCTCTAATATGCACGGAATTAGCATCGGTCCCCTATTTCATAAAAATCCCTTCTCCTAACTTCATATGATTATAAGAACATCTATTTTCAATCCCTTCTCCTATATTCTTCCTGACATATACCGAACACATATGCACACATATATTGAACAAATACCCTATATCCTATCACGGCAAACTCAATAACCACATTACGTACCATCAATCTCCATTTTGTAATATCAGCAATCTTTCCCCTCTATCGCATTAGTTGCTATACTTGTCCTATCTCCCTCCCGTCACAGTTTTCAATGTAATATCCTTTTCCTCTCACGGCCATTATTTGTAGTAACCGCTAGATGTTGTATCTCTAATATGTTATCTAGCATCTTCTCTCCTCTTCTGATGAAAAGCATTAGGGTTTGAAATACCTAGGTAGAAACAGTTTACTTATCCTACACCCCTAATTGATGTGTCATACATATTTTATAAACGATTAAATCTACATGCATTAGTATATATTTTTATACTGTCGTTTTTTTTATTCTTCATCTTCTATATGTTCCACCTCAATTTGTTGAACTTTGCAATATCTCTATAAGTCTCCTCTTAAAGAATCTATCTAATTCTTTTAACTCTCTCTGTCTCTCTCTCTCTCTCTCTCTCTCTCTCTCTCTCTCATATATATATATATATATATATATATATATATATATATATATATATATATGAGAGAGAGGGTTCATTTTACTTGAGTGTAAGCTCTGAAATCTTTCGAGTTGATCTGTATATGAGACACACAAATATCAGAGTGTTACTGTAAAGTTCCTCTTTACCGATTAAGGTTGAATAAGTAAAGAAATTAAAAACACTTGATAGTTAACTCCGTTATAGTATGTCATTCCTGTAGTCTTTGATTTTATCGAATTCCAGGATAAGAGTCCATCTGGTCTGGTGGAGTATATATATATATATATATATATATATATATATATATATATATATATATATATATATATATATATATATATATAAAGCTGATTGGCTAACTAAAATCCTCAACATATATAAAAACGAGAAACAACCACAGAATTCGCGCATAAGCCTGACGAATCCTAGAGTGGATGAAACGCCGAATATTCAGTGTAGCTTAATCGCCATATATATATTTTATAAATTACTAACTAGCTCTACCTACGTATTGAGCACTTTTGAAGTAAATACTTAAAGCTTACGCATAAATCTATACTTTCGTATATTAATTTTATGTGAGTAAATGAAGTAGTTATATATATATATATATATATATATATATATATATATATATATATATATATATATATATATATATATATATATAAATTACAATTAAATTTACCAAAATGATCCAAGATGGTAAAATTAAAGTATATTATAAATATTAAAGAATTAATATTTATTAAACTATCTCAGCCAGATGTAAAAGCTCGATAAAACCAAATAGGAAATACAGCTGATAATATGAGCAAACAGTTAATAAAATATGTTAAAAAACACTTTGAAATGAGTTAAAAGCATATTTAATCTGAAAAGGAAACACTAGATAAATGGATAGTCCTATCCTATATTAGGACTATCCATTTATCTAGTGTTTCATTTTCAGATTAAATATGTTTTTAACTCATTTCAAAGTGTTTTTTAACATATTTTATTAGCTGTTCGCTCATATTATATATATATATATATATATATATATATATATATATATATATATATATATATGTGTGTGTGTGTGTGTGTGTGTATATGTATATATATATGCATATATATATATATATATATGTATATATATACTTGTTTATTGTTATATAAACATGCTCACATCCCGCTGCTACAAATAGCCACTTGTTTCAATCAAACAACAGATATCATCAGGCAGCGACTTGACTATTCAAAAGTTCAATGAATAATGGATTTTTATTTTAGGTAGGAACTCTTTAGAAGTTGGAGTTAAAAAACTTAAAACACAGGACTTTAATTAAATAAAAAAGTAAAAAGGGAGAGGCAATTTAAATAAAGTTAAAAAATTATGCATAAAGGGCCTAATTAATGGTAGACGTATGTTTGAATTGCGTTGATTTTACTCGTGGACGTATGTAAGAGGATAAATATGCTAGCCGAATACATTCACTGCCTTTTTTGACACGTTCATTTCTGACGCTTGGATTGTATCTTCTGTTTGTATTTGTAATAATATGTTTCATTACTGAATTGTATAATTGTTCATAAATTGGTTGACATGCAGGTTTTTTCTTTTTCTTTTTCTTTTTCTATATACTGTCAAATTCTTACTTTCTCTCTTTCCCTATTTAACTAGATCTCATTATTCTTTCCTTTTCCTTCTAGTTTTTATTCTCTTTATTATAACCATTTATTTCTTTTTTCTTTTCTTCTCCATATCATATATATATATGTATATGTATATATATATATATATATATATATATATATATATATATATATATGTATATATATGTATATATATATATATATTTTTTCTCTCTTCTTTTTCTCTCTATTTTGTTTTCTCTATATTTTCTTTCTCTATTTCTGTCTCTATTCCTTTTTCCTCTTCTCAATCACTCTCTCCCCATTGTAATTTTTTAACTTTATTTAAATTGCCTCTCCCTTTTTACTTTTTTATTTAATTAAAGTCCTGTGTTTTAAGTTTTTTTTTTTAACTCCAACTTCTAAAGAGTTCCTACCTAAAATAAAAATCCATTATTCATTGAACTTTTGAATAGTCAAGTCGCTGCCTGATGATATCTGTTGTTTGATTGAAACAAGTGGCTATTTGTAGCAGCGGGATGTGAGCATGTTTATATAACAATAAACAAGTATTATCAGCTCTTTTTATTGAGCACTATCTAACAACCTCGTTGAATTCATTAGTCCATTACTTTTGAATATAAAAAAAACCCGAGTATATGTATATATATATATATATATGTATATGTATATCTTCCACCAGACTATCCATTCATGTGTAATCACCTTTTTCTTCACCATATTCCCTCTGCTTCACTTTTTTGTTTTCAAGTAAGATCTTTGACTTACTCGTTGTTTCATCAAATACTTTTGCGTGCAAAATCCGATCCCGCATTTTGCTAATTCCTACCCTCTGATGAGAAGGAAAGTATTTCTTCGAAACTCCGTGGATTAAGGACTATCCACTTATCTAGTGTATTCTTTTCAGATTAAATATGTTTTTAACTCATTTCAAAGTGTTTTTTTAACATGTTTTATTAACTGTTTGCATGTATATGTATATATGTACAGATATATATATGTATATATATATGCATATATATGTATGTATGTATGTATGTATCAAGAAAAAGGTTTATGCATATAATATATATATATATATATATATATATATATATATATATATATATATATATATATATATATATATATAAAAATGTTTAAGGGTTCTCTGGAAAACAACTTGAAAATACTTGAGATAGATGAACATAACTGAGAAGCCCAAGTGAAAGAATTTGTTAACGTTGGACTTGAAGACATCCAAGTTGTAGTCCGGTGGGAAGCAGGCAGACGGAACAGAGTTCCACAGGCGTGTAGTGCTAAGAAAGAAGCTTTGTTCATGGAATCCGCGTTTTGATTTAGGCACAGATATAGAGTGGGGGAAATTTTTCACAGCGGATTTAGCTAGACGGGGGTTTTTCGTGAAAGATTGGCGAGGAGGGACCAGAGATTGGAGTTCAGACGAGCATCTGCCATGGAAATAACGATAAAACAAGGATAGGCTCGCAACGTCTCTTCTGTGGGAGAGAGGTTGCAGGGTAGAGCAAAGGACATTCCCCACTAAGCCACGAAGTCTATTTTGTACTCTGTCAAGGCAGGATAGGCTGTTTTTAGCAGCTACTGCCCAGATGTGGCAACAGTATTCCATCCTTGGAGTACTTGGCCTTTATATACAATATTATCATGCGATCCCCTTTATAGGAAAGAAGGTTTTTATGTCACGTATGTGTACTTTCATATAGGACTAAAGCTGGATTAAAAAGTCACCTACGTGCACACAGATGTACAACACTTAATGGCAAACTTCTGTCAAGAAGTAGCAATCATCATGTACGGTGTGTCCAAAAAATAACTGAAGGATTAAAAATCTTTGTCATTTTTTGCATTAATGATTTTTTTTTTTCTTTTTTAGATATTTTACAGATAATATTTTGGAAATTAATCCTGGATAACTATAGCGTTGAATAATATACACAAATTGTGAAATTGTTTTACCAAAATCAGGGGTCAATTTGGTGACAACATTATCTCTCACTATAGAAATGTCAAATGGCCACCATGTTCCCCAGACTTAACCAGCCCTGACTTTTTCTTGTGGAGATATCTTAAAGAAAGAGTCTATGTTAACAAACCCCAAACCCTGCAAGAATTGAAGGAAAAAGGGAGTTAAATCGCAATCTAGAGATTCTGCAATCTGTCATGAATAATTTTGGAAAGAGCACAAATATGCGAAGCTGAAAATGGGCAACATTTAAAAGATATTTGTCATAAATAAAGATTGTTTGAATTTAGCATTTTTTTTTTTTACATTTTCAAATGTCCTAGTCAGATTGCGTTAAAATTTGAGAAAGATATCATCAATATCACCAAAATTAAAGAATCTATTTAAGTTCAAAATCCTTCAGTAACTTTTTGGACACCCTGTATATATCTATGTATACAGGCTGGAATGATAACATTTGTCGCTCTAAAGAAAACAACACTACAGCTTTATTTAAAAAAATTTATTGAAAAAATCAATTCAGGTAACTTGATTATGTAGAAAAGCTACATCTATACAATGTAGCCGCTTTCAGCCTCACTCAGCGCCTCGATACAGGGCCGGAACTGGAATCATGTCTTCTCCACATGCGTTGGTGGGAGCTTGATGAATACTCAGCGGATAGCAATGATCAGGCTGGCTTTGGTCTTGTGGGATATCATGTGGTGATGTTATCGACGTATGACTAAACAAAGTGACCAGCAGGTTCAGTTCAGGTGACAAACGGGGCCAGTAAGAGAAGGGTACAAAGTCATAGCACTCCTTCTGAAGACATGCCTGGGTCTCTTTGGACTTGTGGGCCAGCACCGAGTCCTGCTGCCACACCTAGGGTCTGCTAGCACCCACCTGATTGCACTAGCGGATCACCAGATTCTTCAGCATATCCAGGTACACTTTGGTGTTGACTTTCAAGCCCACTTTGAAGATGTGAGGTGGCATTATGTGGCCTTCACCTGAAACCACACCAAAGACCATAACCGTGGCCGGAAACCTTGTTTTCATCACCCTGGGCACGTTTCTGTTATTCGTGCCAATCCAGCCATTCATTTTGAGGGTGCTGGCAATGGTCCTGTTGTCATAACTTGGATCAGTGGACAACATAAGTCGTACAGCGGCGCATCTCCGATCTCGCATGTTGAACATTGTGTCCTTTTCAAAGATGATAGAAGGCTCGTTTTGTGATTTATACAAAACTAGCCAACAAAGAATTAATAAAACATGTTATAAACACTTTAAGAAGAGTTAAAAACATATTTCATTTTCAAAAGGGCAACACAAACTAATTATATATATATATATATATACATATATATATATATATATATATATATATATATATATATATATAAGTACCATTTCAGCCCGGCGTTGCCCAGGTGTTTAGAGGTGTATGTTGAGCAAAAAAAAAAAGTGGTAGTAGAAAGGCAGGCTCGAAACCGTACCGCGAAGGAGGAAAAGAACGGGAAAAAAACTTGACGTCTTCACTGTTACGACCACCATAAACCGGAACTGACGTAGGTTTAAATTAAGGTTAGACAATCGAAAAGAGGGGATGACTTTCGAAAATATCGGTGAAAAAAGCGACCCCTCCCTGTAGAAAAGTTCCCAGTTGAAGGTGAATAAATTAGTGTTTTTAGCCAATTTTTCGGTATTTATCGTCTGAAGGGTCAAGCTTCAAAACGATACTGATCTTGTGAAAATCCGTCGCCCCTGTCGAAGGTTTTAGGCAGACATGTAAACATACATACATCCATTTATATATTGGTAGCTCAAATTTTCGACCCAAACCGATTAAAAAGCTTGCCCTATCTCTGAATACCCTTTATGTACAATTTCAAATGTTTAGACCAGAAATTGTCTGAGTAATTTGGTTGAGACCGCAGAGGTCAAATTCTTTTAACTATGACCCCTAACTATGTCCCCTTATCATTTATTGTTTTGGGCTCAAATAAAGTTATTAAGTTATATCCATGACCAAAGAACCTATATCTAAAATTTCAATTGTTTATACCCAAAATTGGTGGAGGAGTTTGGAAGAGTTGTCAAACGTCAAATCATTGAACTTTGACCCCTTAACAGGCAAATTTCTGGGCGAAAACGAATTACAAAGATTTTCCCAAATCTCACTACCCTGTATATCAAATTTCGAGTCTGTTGACTGAAAATTGACAGAGTTATTGCGTAGGGAAATGTACACAGACACACACACACACGGACGCTTTCACTTATATATATATATATATATATATATATATATATATATATATATATATATATATATATATATATATATATATATATATATATATAAGCAGGCCGCTTAGCTTTGACCGGTCGTAAAATACGCATAAATATTATATTTTAATTAATGCGGAATTCTTTTTTTAAACGTGAGATTAAATTCCTTTAAAAAATGAAGCAAATAAACCTGGAAGAAACTGAGACATGTGCATTTGAGTATTATAAATTATTTCTAAACAGTTCACGTCTTGTAAGTAAAAAAAAAAATTACTCGATCTAAGATCGAAGCCAAACCTTAAAGATCCGCTCGTCACGATCTTTAAAAGATATTTTCAGACTTATTTATTCTTAACATAAGGAAGTTGCCATGTTTCATCACCGCGCATGTGCAGTCGTGAAACAGTTAATAAACAGATAAAAATCGATGACAACTCGTTTAGCTGAAAACACTATCAATAATTCCCCCTACTCTTTATCTGTGCCTAAACCTAAACGTAGATTCCATGAACAAAGCTTCTTTCTGAGAACTGCACGCCTATGGAATTGTCTTCCGTTTTCCTGCTTTCCGGCTGACTACAATATGGTTGTCTTCAAGTCTAACGTAAACAAGTTCTTGATGAGCCGTTCCATATAAGTTAACAAATTTACCGAATCGATTACTATATTGTCCAATTTCTACTGTACACTCTTTAACCCTTATCCTCGAGTGGCCTCTTGGCCTTGATAATGTGGTGATGCCTGTGTAAAAAAAACAAACAAATAACAATTTTTCAATTTTGATCACTTCACAGCTCTTTTTTTCCGGATGAAAACGGATTAAAAACTTTTTTTCCACATGTCTAAATACCCGATATCATGTTTAATGAAAACTTATTAAAAAATTTTCCACATGTCTGATTACCTCTATATACCAAATTTCAAGTCTAGTATATAGGTTGAGAAGTATCCACACACACACACACACACACACACACACACACACACACACATATACACTTTATATATGTATAAAAAATGAAATACTAAATATACCTTTAAAGTTAATAATCCAAATCAATACTGAATCCAGTTACTTATTTGCGTGGAAACATATCGTCGTTTACTTGTAATGTTCTCGAAAATCTGTATTCAACTGGGTATTGCTGTAACATTACACATTTGTCAATATTTGTTGGCGAATTTTATAGGACGAGATTAGTTGAGGTTTTTTTTACTTTTTTTTTTTTCTTTTTCATTCAGCGAATTATTTCATCCAATGTTTTCGAATGCATTATTATCATTCCCATTTTTGATTATCGAAATAAGATAAACAATTTTAATAATCGATTATCGCAATTTAAATTTTTAAATTAACTACTGATTATATATATTTGTTTACTTAAAACGCTCTCGAAAACTGCGAATTGGGTACTTTCCTAAAATTACAGTTTTTATATTTTTAGTAATGATTTTAATTTTTACCAAAATAAGCTTTTTTTTTTATTTGCAGAATTCAACGATATCTTACTAGCATTCAACGAATTGTTCCATCCAACGTTTTTGTAGTGTATTGTTATTATTCTTATATTTTATAGTATCTTTTTTATTTATTTATTTTTTTCCATTCCCCCCCCACCTTCCAATAGTATAAATACGTAAAATCTAGTACTGTTGGTAGCTCAGTATGAATTCAAATATGGCGTTGACAATGGGGGCTTATTCCACTCGTGGTCTACGAACTACACTTCTTTCTTTTTTCTGCATATCGGTATGTCTTCAATGTTTTATCTATAACAAATGGATGTTTTACTTTTTTACTGGATTTCGGATTTTTATGTCTTTTAAATCTTTCCAATTCGTTTTAAAATTACCTTTCCTTTTTGAACCGGGGTGGGGGCTGTACATTTTATTCTTTGATGAACTAATGTGAAGTCTCTGATGATTTGTTTCGTTTATACCATTCAATGAAACACGTGTAATGCGCAGTAATTTAAACAATATGAATGTGAATTAAGTGTATATTTCTATGATTTTGAAATGTTTAAATAAAATTACATATGCACTGAAAGTGTAAATCCATTTTCATTGAGCTTAATAAACCGTTGCAATTTTAAAATAGCTTTATCAAATATATATATTATAAACGCATATTTGGTTTAAGGAAACGCATATATATATATATATATATATATATATATATATATATATATATATATATATCCCAAAACCTATGGCCTTGATGGAGGGGAGACTAAAACTTGCTACTATGGTTTCCAATGATCTGAAATAACAGCAAGGGGAGACTTGATTCCAAATATTTCTCATATGTTATATCTCCCCTCTTTTGAAAATAGGGTACGATTATGAATATCTCCAGTGTCAAGTAATCCTTATACACTGGGAAATTTATGTTATGTATGAAAACCGAAGAGGGGAGATATAACATATGAGAAATATTAGGAATCAAGTCTCCCCTTGCTGTTAGTTCAGATCATTTGAAATCATAGTAGAAAGTTTTAGTATCCCTTCCATCAATGCAAGAGGTTTTGGAGAAATATCAGATATTCTTTAACTCATATGAAAAACTAGGAAAACAAATGACTATGATTGAAGCATTTTATGGCTGTAAAAAAGCGCCAAGAAATGGCTCTGGTTGATGGATGATTCCCTTAATGTGCAACCTTAAGGGTAAATGTCATATAGCCCACTACACAATTCAGGTCATTACCTTTCCAACTGTACTATTGGGAATCCCAGCTTAAATGCTATCTAAGTAGCTGTAGAAATAGTAAGTTATGTAAGTATATTTTCGATTCCCATCAGCGAGTTTAGCGGGGTCACAGAAGCTTAGGGTTGGCAGCTATCAACTTAGATAGAATGCACCGGAAATTAGGGGAACAGGAATTGTGGTCGTTGTCTTCCGGTCGACGACCACATGGGCTGAGAGTTGGTTTTGGCCTGCAGATGGAACAGACAGGAGATTAGGGTCTCTCTGCGACAACCAGGGTCCATGATAGGCTTGCCTTTAATAAAAGAATCGAAGCTTCAAATCCATCTTGTGTTATCGATGCATCTGTCTGCAGCAGTAACCACTCCCCACGAGATGGAGACCAGCGACCAGAAGATATCATCCGCTGGACAAGGCAAGCAAGTATGTACGCATGACGTTATTTGCACGTACACGTCAAGACCTTTCAAGGAAGAAATAAGAGCACACGCAGACTTTAAAAGTACCCTTCGAAGTAAGAGTAAATAATAAGTAAAAGAAACAACTAAACAAATAAATGATAAATAAATTTCGGAACACAACGAGTCTTCATTTGTTAAATTCTGATCAATAGTCACTGAGATTTAGAACTTATAATATTGCCAAAAAAGGTGGTGTATATATATCTATAATATAAAGCTGAATGTCTATGTGTGTTTCTGGTCACGAATAGGCTCCTATATGGTTGACTATTATAGAAAACTGATCACATATAATGATAGAAGATGTATCGAGGCACAGGAATGGGTAAGTTTAATCACATGAAAGCCCACGATAATACAGGTTCTGCTGCTGTTAGTTTCATACAATCAGTGAACGTTTTCAGTATCATGTCTGCTTGAGGGTGTGCAAATCGCTCGCAGGGCTAAAAAGTCATCTTCGGGCACATGGACTTTTAGTGACTGAGGGAGTGGCTCTCGTCTGACAAGCCGCTGCAATCATCATATATATATCTATAATATGAAGCTGAACGTCTGTGTGTGTGTGTGCCTGGTCACGAATAGGCTCCTATATGGTTGACTATTATAGAAAACTGATCACATATAATAATAGAAGATGTATCGAGGCACAGGAATGGGTATGTTTGATCTGGCATAATGATGATTCATTAAAATTGTGGGGTCTGCATACGCGCCTGGTCCACAAAGTATGGAAATAAAAAATTTAAAAATTAAAGAAAACGTTTACAAGTGTTTTTGATATAAATGTACATAATAATACTTTGATAAGTATGTTTTAACTTAAATAGGAATGGTATAATAAAATTGTGGGGTCTGCGTTCACGCCTGGCCTCCATAGAATGGAAATAGGCACAAACTTTAATAAAGACTTTTCATATCTATCTGCGTAAGTATACTTTGATAATTATGTTTCAGTTTGAAGAAATATGGTATAATAAAATTATGGGGGGTTCATTCGCACCTGACCTCCATAGAATGGAAATATGTCACAAAGTTTAACAAGGTTTTCTAATATAGATCCACAGAATATTGTGATAAGTGTTTCAGTGTGAACAGGTATAGTATAATAAATTATGGGGCTTATCTATTTTATTTTTACTTTCATCATATTTTGCTTTGGTTTTGATACCCCCAAATTCGAAGCTATCTCTTTACAACCCTTCCTTTTCATAACCTATCATACTTTCATAAATCAGAGTCCATTTTCTGTAGGCTGTTTTTGAACCCAGTATATATGCTAGTATATATATACATATATATATATGTATATACTCGTAGCTAAATTGAATATTGAAATGGTCATATCTTTGGTTGGTTCTGTGGGAAGAAACTACATGGAAATTTGCAGGCTTTTGAAAGATTATAATTTTATTCTATTTTATGACAATTGGTAAAAAAGAACCTATATTTTCAAACTAATAAAATATGCCCAAATTTACCTACATTTGTATATATAGTGTCCTGATAGGCTAGCTTCAGTTTTGCTGCTTTAGGATGAATTTTGCTTTGTTTTTTTTTGTTTTTTTTTGCTTGGTTGCCTCCCCTATGGCTTTGCCAGGCCACTAATAAGTCTGTCAATTACTTAAGTAGGTGGGTTCCAATCTCCGCAGTATCGATGTAGGTGATATAATCTTTTTCTCATAGCCAAGCAATATTTTCAGGGTAGCTATCTACGCCATTTATTTAGCATCTGGTTGAGCTCACGGTCACTTGCCAGTTGAGGTTCCAATCTTGACCATCAGTCTGGCCAAAATTGGGTCATTTTGGTTGTCCTTTATCTGGCGAACTGAGACATTCGTTCTGAGTAGCCCTAGGAGGTTCGCCCTCCCAGGCCTTGTCTGCTGACTTTCGGGTGGAGTAAGTTTGTATTTACTGTCCGAGGTGCTCTGATTATGGAATGCCAATGGGACTGCACAGGTAGTTTTTAAAAAGCTAGAGTGCTCTACCTTTAGGGGAGCTGGTTTGACTCTCCTTCACCTTCTGACCTTGTGTCACATCTTCCTGCAGTCAGGAGAAAGTAAATAACAGCTACGTTTGCAGAAGTTACTCTTATTTTCTAACAACGTCCCTTATGTTAGGCTGCTAACGTCGCTCCATATTGCTTCGTCCAGACTTCTTTTTATATGCAATTCTCTCTCCACAGGGTCCAAGTTTTTCACTTCCGCTATAACTTTCTGCATCATGCACAGCACCACTTGCACAATTGCATCTTTGAATTAGTCCTCACCAGCCTTCCTTTTAATAAAGCTGCATGCAATCTGCAGAAATCCGACTATGGGGTAAGGACAAACCAACTTCCCACACATTCAGAAATGTTTTCTAATGTTTAGGCCATCTTTGAGTTTAAAGTTCTCATTTCCTTTTCTAAACATCAAATTTCTTGCCTTGTTCTACTGTAATTTCAATCCGAGAGCATGAAAGAATGCAAGAAAAAATATTTCTAGGCATTAAAAATAGTCTTTATGTTATTTTCTTTATACGAAGAATGATTTCCATTAAAATTCAGTTAGTATTATGCATGTGAAATTCAGAAAAAAAAGCATGCTTGAAAAGTGTTAACATCATATTAATATAAAAACAAAATGGTCAATGAATTTTACCTGATGTAATATTTATCTAAAAACGAAATTGAGTAGAACTAAAGTTTTTCTTAAATGTAGATGCAAAAATACTGGATTTTTAATGGAAATTATCTCCCTCTTTAATGATATATAATTAAAAAAATAACAACATAAACCTCTTTTTAATGCCAAAGCAGTTTTTTTTTCTACCATGTTTTTCAATAGCCGCGACCTTTAAACATTACCTTGATATGTACATATTAGCAACACAATGAAATTAGCAGAGAAGGCATTCATAATTTCTAAAGAAGATAACTTTTGCGAATGAGGGAAAGAAAATTCCCCAAATCTGCTATCAGTAACAGGAACACCTGAAGACTATCAGATTCGATAGCAGCAGAATTCTTTGCATTTCTATTTCAAGAACTTTCGAAACGAATGCAATGATTTTTCTTTTTCTTTTCTCCGGAATTGTTGAAATTTTGCCAAGAATTTTCCATATTTTTTCCTGTTTCTTTAACTTTATTCTCAGATTTTAATTTCGCTTTTGGAATTTTTTTTTTTAAGTACCTAACAACTAGTGATGCAACAATTGCAATGTTTTCCCCGATTTTGATACAATTACCAATTCCGATTCCGAGTCTTTACAAACGTCTGAATATTAAGCTGTATTTTTTTTGTTGTTGTTTAAAGAATTCAATCATCATCATCATCATCATCATCATTATTATATCGCAAATTTACCCTTTTTTTAAAGGCCAAACTACTTTTAAAAAAGGCTAAATTCGTGAAATTTGGTCGCAAAAAAGCCGATGTTTTTAAAATGGAGGGACCGATTTACTAAAACGTTGTATTAGAAATGGGACACCCGTTTAAAATCTTATTGAATAAATTTTTATAAATATAAATTATTGAATTTATTTATTTTTTTTAATTCACTATTCGATTAGTGACCATTTGATAATAGTTCTACTGAAAAAAATGTTTTAAATGACAGAAGGGAAGGGTATCGCTTCCATATGTGTGCCCCCCACCCAAATTAAAGGAATCGTTTTTGGCATTGGAAAATAGACATAAATTTTTCTGATTACAATACCGAATCCAATACCTTAAAGCATTCAAATTTTTCTAATTCGCAATTCCGACTAATCATTCCAACTGTACTAACCCTTGTTCCATCCTTAAAAAATACTATATAATAAATCATAAAAATTAGAGTAAACTATGGAGCACTCCTGAATGAATACTCCTACCCACTCTTGTTCTCAGCTCTGAACCCCCATCTTACTATTTTTATATTTAATCAGGCTAAATGTATATTTCTTTATGATTTCAATCCGGACTGAAGAATATGTTTGAGGTGGTGGTCTGACTTGCTATTTACTTTCTTGCACCTGCTCACCAATTGAAATGGTTTCTTCTGGGGACTATAAAAGGGCATTTGTTTTACTCACAAACTTTTGTGTAATGAGGTGAAAGTGCAAATATTTATTCATATATAAATAAACACACATTGGTCTTGATGTTATATTTTATTTTTTTTTTATTTTTTATTACATTTTCACCCCAAACAAGGCACATTGCCACTTTGATGTAGGGGGCTACTATCAGGGACATAAGCTACAGGGGTACTATGTGGGGAGTGTGGCAGCAAGATGTCGGTTCACGTTACACTTGAACTTCTGCATGTCAGTACAGTTGAGGAAGCAGGGACCCGGAAGGGAATTCCAAAGTCTAGCGGTTCTGGGGAAGAAACTACTGGAGTAGAAGACACTTTTACATCTAGGCATCTCTACCGTGAAGGGTGGGATTTAGCTGTTTGTCGGGGATATTTATATCAAGGGAGTACAAGTGCTTGCAGTTCGTCAGAGCAAGCACCATTAAAGTACTTGTAGAACAGGCAGAGGGATGCGACAGAGGCTGAAGTTTAAATGACAGTTCAGGACCTATCAGATTGGCGACTCTCTTTTGAACCTTGTCTAGGAGCAAGAGTCTAATAGCAGATGCACCAGCCCAAATGTAACAACAATACTCCATACATGGGTGAATGGTGGCCTTATAGATGTACAGGATACTTTTGGGTGTTAGTAGCTTTCTAGCACAGTAGAGAGAATCTACCTTCTTTGCAGCGGTCCTGGCAATACTTTCAGTGTAATTGTTCCAACTCATGTTTCCTGTGAACGTTAGGCTGAGGAGTTTAAAAGATGTACTTTCAGATAAAGAGTCTTTGGCCATTGCTATTGGTGGTAGAGAAGGCTTCTTGTAATGATTGAAGGAAACAAGTTTAGTCTTGGCAGCATTAAATATGACCATCCATTTTTGTTCCCATTGCACTACAGATCGGAGGTCATCGTCAAGTGTTTCTTTAGATATGAGTTCATTATGTAAATATTTTCAGTATTTGCTTGGACAGACCTCGATACATAAGCAGAGCGAGGTAGTAAGTTTGGAAAATCTATATGGTAATTAAGCTACATAGAACTTTCTGTGTTTCATCCTCGTGAACAAGGCTTGTGAATTGAATATTAGCTTGACAATTCCTTCTTTAGAATCCCGATATGTATGAAACATGGACAATTCTGTATAGCTTAATTGCCATATATATTTTCAGAACTTATTGTATATATAGTCTTGGAAGTTTCTTTAAAACTATATAAAAAATTGTCCTTCGTTGGACTATTACTTTGTCAGTAAGTCAATAAATTTCCCATATCGCTCAATAGTTTTACTTACATGAACAAATAATAAAGGGATCATCAGTTGTTTACCATGAATCACTGTTTCGGGAATTTAAAAACATATATTAAATCATGGCTCCCCAGCAGTGTTGATTAAACGTCTCTTAAAACACATGAGCAAAATTATTTTTGATACTGGATCTAGTTTTTTAACTCCAGATAAATTTAGGCTAACAGTTCATGTCACTTAAAAAAAATATTTCTCGCCTGTGTCCTTCAAATAGATCGGAGGGATCGCAAATTGCATTGTTGATGACTGAACTTGTGCATTCATAACCTAAAAGTTTCATCTATTTGTTACAGATATTGACTGGGTGAGACTCTAAGAAAGTAATCTCTATCATGGACGTGTGTCAGAAGCAGAGATATATCATTGAATTTCTGGCAAATGTACTTGAAAATGGTGGTAACTATGTAGAAAAATAAATTCAAAGCACAAAAAGTTGCTTGTTTTAATGGTAACACTCCTGTCTTCGTAGTTCTTAAACTTTTTTACTTAAAAAATAGGAGGCTTTACTTTTGGAACAACTCTCATATATATATATATACAGTGATGATCATATTTATTGGCACGGTAAAATAAAAGTTAAATTTTGTCTAATAAATTCTAAAAAAGGGATTAAATTAAAGAAAATAACAAAGTATATTATGTATTTTTAACTGGCCTTTCCGATGCAGCAATCGGATTTTAGAAAAAATAAATAACAAAGGAACAACAAACATAATTGCAAAAAACCCTTGTTCAAAATTATTGGCACGGCTTTGTTTTTCTTTTAGTATCAGTATAATATCAATCAATTTCCGGTTTACGTGCTTTCTGAACTTTTTTATAGCCATATTATGCTTGTTTAACGCTAATTCAGTGAATAATTTTTTTCAGATAATTTTTAGATAGCGATTTATTTAAACTATTATAAGTGACTAAATTATAATTTTCAATCGCCATGGTTAAAACTAAGGAACACAGCGAAGACGTCAGGAAGCTTGTTGTAGCATGCCATACCAATGGGGAGGGCTATGATAAGATTTCAAAGAAGCTAAACCTTCCCAAATCCACTGTTAGAGCCATAATAAACAAGTTCAAATCGCAAGGCCACGTTATGAGTTTAGAGGGTAGAGGGAGAAAAAGGATTCTTTCCCCAAGAGATGAACGGAAAATTGTTCGACAAGTAAAACAAAACCCAAGGATCTCTGTTGGGGAGATTGTTGATGAACAGAGCACCTCTGGAGTGAATGTATCTCGACATACAGTTGGTAGAGTTTTGAAGAGAGCTGGTTTAAAAGCATGTCGTCCGAGAAAGACTCCCTTATTGAAGCCTATGCACCTGAAAGCAAGGCTAGACTTTGCAAAACGTCATATTGATAAAGATGTTGCATTCTGGAAACGTGTTCTATGGACTGACGAAACGAAAATAGAGTTATTTGGCCATAATAAAGTGTCTTATATTTACAGAAAATCTGGCGAAGCTTTCCTGCCTAAGAACACCATACCCACAGTGAAGCACGGTGGAGGCAGTTTGATGTTTTGGGGATCCTTTGCTGCCTCTGGACCAGGGCGACTTGTTAAGGTCACAGGTAGCATAAAAAAGGAAGATTATGTTAAAATATTGGATGAAAACCTGAAAGACTCTGCTAAAGAGCTCTCACTTGGTCGTCGTTGGTGGTTCATGCAAGATAATGACCCAAAGCATTCGGCTAAACTGACTAAGAAATGGCTTGAGGACAATCATATTAATGTTTTGGAGTGGCCATCACAAAGCCCAGACCTTAATCCAATTGAAAATTTATGGAGAACATTAAAATTGAGGGTAATGCAAAGGAAGCCTAAGAATCTTATTCAATTGGAGGATTATTGTCAGGAAGAGTGGGCTAAAATTACTACTGAAGAGTGCAACAACTTGGTTGTAAACTATGAAAAGCGACTGAGGAAGGTAATCAAGGCCAAAGGCTATACAATTGATTATTAAATAAATCGTGCCAATAATTTTGAACAAGGGTTTTTTTGCAATTATGTTTGTTGTTCCTTTGTTATTTATTTTTTCTAAAATCCGATTGCTGCATCGGAAAGGCCAGTTAAAAATACATAATATACTTTGTTATTTTCTTTAATTTAATCCCTTTTTTAGAATTTATTAGACAAAATTTAACTTTTATTTTACCGTGCCAATAAATATGATCATCACTGTATATATATATATATATATATATATATATATATATATATATATATATATATATATATATATGTATATAAACACTCGTCCCTTTAAAAAAAGTACTATTAAACAAATTATATAAATAACTATTACTCTCAGTTCTGTTTGCATTCACCCAAGGCGAATTGAATCAGCTTCTTCCAAAGGAGTAAATGTCAAGGGAATATTAAATTAATAAGCCGTGTATGCATATTCCTGTCAAGAGACATGACGACGTTAGGTTTTTGCAGTTCTTGCAGTGAGATATCGACGCCCTCCTAAATACAGCATCTGGTATTTCCAAATAGTTACTCATCTAGTACTGACCAGGTTCAACGTTGCTTAACTTCGGTTATCTAATGAAAACCCGTGTGTCAACGTGATTATGCCATTAAATTCAAATGAACAAGTCTTTATTCATCATTTTACTTGGTAAATTAAAAAAGAAGACATACACCTACAAAAATCAAACATTAACTTATCATTTCCTCTCGACACCTTTATAAAAATGATCAGACTTATAACTGACATGAATTATTTTCAATTTAACAATTACTACAAGCAAAATTTCGGTTTTCCTATGGGTGACCCTCTTGACTATTAGCCTGCCCTGTTTTTAGAATTCCTAGAATCTGATCCTTCCAAGTTTAGATTACCTCCAAACACAAAATATTTTAGATATATTGACAACATTTTAGTTTTTCTTCCTGTAAACATACACATAGATAATATTAAAAACAAATTAGACTCAGAAGAACCCTCTATAAAGTTCACCTATGAAACAGAAAATAATCACTCATTACCTTTTCTAGGCATACTTCTTATAAAATCCAATAATAAACTATCCCTAAAAATTCACAACAAACTATTCACAAAAATGATTACATAAATTTCTACTCGCACTATGATAACAAAATAAAAACAGGCATGATGATTAGTTTCTTCCTACGTGCATTCAGAATTAACAGTTCAAAATATCTAGATGAAGAATTCAAATACCTCACAAATACTTGAAAACCCTTGCAATATTCCACATATTTTATATTAAATGCAAAGAAAACGCCACACAAATATTTTCCAGAATAAATAAGCAATCATATACACCATACTCTTCTCTCATAAACAGGCATTTTCTTTTACCTAAACACGCTAATAATAAAATAATTTGCAACACTCTAAACGGACTAGAAATTCTAATAAAACAAACCACATCAAAAACAATAAAACAAACATTAAGAACAACAAAACATCTCCCAAACAAACCAATTTTCAATGCAAGCTATATGTTCCATACCAAAATTTCCATCATATATACATTGGTGAAACCCAACGTAGATTAGAAAAAAGCTAAATAAACATAAAAGAGATGTAAGAAATCGCAATTTTCTTAATGCACTAGCAGTTCAGCCCGGCTTTGCTTGAACCCTATGTACTGTTCATAACTTGCCCTACGTGTGAATATACTTTATGTCAGATTTCAAATGTTTAGACCAAAATTTGTCTGAGTAATTTTGTAGAGACCGCAGAGGTTAATTTTTTAACTTTGACCCCAATTTTGACCCCTTAACATTTATTATTTTGATCTCAAATCAAAATACAAAGTTTTACCCATGTCCAAGTTACCTACATCTAAAATTTCAAGTTTTTACACCCAAAATTAGCGGAGGAATTTGGTAGAATCTGCAAAGGACAACTCGTTCAACTTTGACCTTTTGCCAGCCAAATTTTCGTCCCAAAACTGATTAAAATGCTTGTCGCATGTCTGTATACCCGTTATGTAAAAATTTCAAATGTTTAGACCAAAAATTAGCTGAGTAGTTTGCTAGACACCGCAAAGGTAAAATCTTTTGAACTTTGACCCCTTGGCAGCTCAAATTTTCGACCCAAGCCGATTAAAAAGCTTGCCTTATCTTTGAATACTCTTTATGTAAAATTTTTAATGTTTAGACCAGAAATTAGCTGAGTAATTTGGTAGAGACTGCAGAGGTCAAAATTTTTTTAACTTTGACCCCAATTTGGACTCCTTAACATTTATTTTTTTGGTCTCAAATCAAATTAAAAAGTTTGATCCATGTCCAAGTAACATACATTTAAATTTCAAGTGTTTAGACCAAAAATTGTCAGGGGAGTTTGGTAGAGTTCTCAAATATCAAATCGTTGAACTTTGACCCTTTGACAGTCACATTTCTGGCCAAAAACAAATTAGAAGGATTTTCCCAAATCTCAATACTCCTTATGTCAAATTTCGAGTCTCTAGACCGAAAATTGACAGTTATTTGGTAGGAAAATGTACACAGACACACACACACACATTTTTATTTTTATAAATATATAGATTATTCTCTCATTCATTGCAGCATAATCATACTTTTGATTTCAAACAAGCAAAAATAATTCAATCTATTTCAAATAAACCTCGGCGGAGGCTTCTTAAATCAGCGTTTATCGCAAATTCAAGCACAATTAAACAATGTGGAGTTTATCACCATTAATAAGTAAACTCGTATTAAAAGAACATAATTTAATTTTAGATATATGGTAACTCGCTCATACCATAGAAAACACAATCTATTATAATTAATACATATATTCAGTCAATAAATTACATAACAAAAATACATCAAATCGTTTTCTTGGCCTTCGGGACAAGATCAAAGTGTAGTATCTGCTCTTCAGCTGCTGCACTTCTATTTCTTGTTCTCTTTCGGTGGAGGAGAAATCATTCACGACTGAGACAATTTTTATTTTTGTACCTTTTCTCCACGTTAAAAAACGACCCTGGTGTCTAACTCTGCCCCGTGGGGAGGCATAGTAAATAGGTACATAACAAAAATACACTCATTTCATTTCAGTTATACATACAATTTGAATTATAACGGCTACATTTATTACAAAATGCCATTATATCTTTTTAAATATATTAACGACTTTTTTCGTTCCGAAATAGAACAACGTCATATTTTTCGTTATAACAAATATATTTTCAAATATTGTACTGCTATTAAATTTTCTTTCATTCATTCATCCAGAAGAAATCTTTAATAAAGACGAAACGTTGATGGATGTGTGACTTTCTTTGTTCCTTTTTTATCCCTCTATCTCGACGGAATACTATTTCCATTATTCTCATATATATGTGTGTGTGTGTGTCTGTGACATGTTAAAACATGAGAGGGTGGTAATTCATCACCCGATGTAGTTTTTAACGGAAAGAAAAATATGTCAAGATACGTACGAGTTTTGTATTCTTTTTCAATCATATCTGATGAGATGTAAATATGAAAATTTTGAAATAATATAAAATTCAAAATTGTCTGATTTATGTCGAAACAATTGTAATGTCCGAAAAAAATATACAAATATGAAGTTACTCCTTGTTTTTGGTTTTGACACTATATATATATATATATATATATATATATATATATATATATATATATATATATATATATATATATACAGGGTGACCCCAAAAAAGCAAAAGCTAAATGGAGGTCATCTAGAACATATGCTGTAGAACAGAGAAAAAAGGGCCAAAAAGACCCTTGTGTTTTGATGTGATGTTTTGAATATAATAAACTAGTTGTGACCAAAGTTTCATTTCATTCGGACAAAACACTAAGAAACGGGGCCTAATTAGAGTTAGGCCCGTTTTTGGGGGGTCACCCTGTGTATATATATATATATATATATATATATATATATATATATATATATATATATATATATATATATATATATGACTGCTTTGTTTTACGTATTGCATGTGTTGGATTTGTTTTTATTTTTATTATCGTGTGTATTCATTGAATTGTAAACATCATCACTGTCGTTATGATCATTGAGGAATTATACCGTTTTTAAACGCTTCTCTCAATTCAAAAAAAAAAAAAAAAAAAAAGAAAAAGAAAAAAAACACCAAGATTCATGACTGCTTTGTTTTACGTGTTGCATGCGTTGGACTTGTTTTATCTGGGGTGGAGAGGGCTCCAGAAAGCCATGGTCAAGGCAACCTTTCTAGGAGAAGAAAATCTCTGATTTAAAAAAAACATAAAGCGGAAGATCAGTGCCCGCATTAAGCTGGTCTGCAGTTTGATTTGTTGCTGGCTATCTTGCTTGTTGCTGGATATCAACATTTTGAACCGAGAGAGAGAGAGAGAGACTAGCTGTCGTACAAAGCTAAATCTCTGTAATAACATCTTTGTACAGATATTTCCTCAGACATTTGTCAAAAATAAAGAAGTCCTATTGGCGATGGCTCTCCATATTAACAGGAACAGAAGATATGCTAAACGACACCCACTCCAGCTCTGTTGCTGGAATGTGAGAACACTTATTGACAATGGTAAAAGACTAGAACGGAAGACTGCAATTTTGACTAAGGAATTGCAAAGATACAATATAGACATTGCTGCACTCTCTGAGACACGTTTCGCAGGTGATGATCAACTGGTTGAGCGCGAGTCGGACTACACGATCTTCTGGTCTGGTAGAGCTGAAAAGGAGAGGCGTGAGGCTGGTGTTGGTTTTGCAGTTAAGAACTCCTTAATTGACAAGATCGAACAGCCAGTAGGCATAAATGACCGTGCCATCACATTGAGAATGCCCCTTGCTGCTAGTCGTTACATGAATGTTCTTTCTGTCTATGCGCTGACTTTTACTTCGTCTAAAGACGATATTACTTCCTTTTATCATATGCTTAGATCTGTTATCACCGGTTTGCCAAGTGCTGAGAGTTTGGTGGTTCTTGGTAACTTCAATGCACGGGTTGGATCAGACAATGAGACTTGGTTTCCGTTGGGTCCATATGGCATTGGTAGAGTCAATTCAAATGGTATGCTGCTTCTCCATCTCTGCAGTGAACTAAATCTTGTTATCACCAACACTTTTTCCCACCAGAAAAACAAGGAGACCTGGTTCCATACCCAATCTAAACATGGCCATTTGCTTGATTACATACTGTGTAGACGTGGTGATCTTGGAAACTTTTGCAAAGTTAGAGTAATGCGTAGTGCTGACTGGTACTGATCATTTAATGGTCAGAGCTAAACTGAGAATTACAATTCGCAAAAAAAGCCGTTTCAATGGTGTCAAAGTACCTAAATGTATTGATGTTTCCAAATTGAAGGATCCAGTCGTACGAAGTTCCTTGAAATCTGCTTTCAACCAGGTGGATTTCTCAGATTGTGATTGGGAGACAGTCAGAGATACAATATACCAAAAAGGTGTTGAAGTTCTTGGATTGAAGGTTCCCAGATATCGAGATTGGTTTGCTGATAATTTCAATCAAATTAACCAGAAAGCTTATTTGAAACTCCTCAACTCTTCACCTCTGAACGAGCCAGCGCTCGCTGCCCACTTTTCTTCTGTGCAGAGTGAGGTTCAGTGTTGTGTGCGCCAAATAAAAAAAAAAATGGTGGTCTGACCTCTCCAGGGAGATACAGACTGTCTACGATCATAGAGATGTCAAGACATTCTACACTCTGCTTCATCAGGCTTATTGTCCGAAATCCTCTTGAACTACACCACTCCTGGTGAAGGACGGGAAAACCTTGCTGAAAACCTCAGATGAAATTATGCATCGATGGCATGAACACTTTCATGATCTTTTTCACAAACCATCCAATGTTGATGTTGCTGCAATAGAAAGTATTCCTCAATGTTCCTTTTGTCTGGAACTTGATGTTGAACCGACTCTTGTGGAAACAGCTAACTGCATAAAACAGATAAACTCGAACAAAGCCCCTGGGCTGGATGGCATCCCTGCTGAGCTGCTGATACATGGTGGTGTCAATGTACATTGTGTGGTCCACTTTTTGATACTGTCAGTATGGCAGGGTGACCCGATTGCCCAAGATTGGGTAGATGCCATCTTGGTTATGTTGTACAAAGGAAAGGGTACATGGTCTGATTGTGGAAATTATCGAGGTATCTCACTGCTGAGTGTGGTTGGAAAGGTATTTGCACGGCTCTTGCTAAACCGATTGGAAAAGTATGTATGTCCTAATATCCTTCCCGAATCCCAGTCTGGTTTTAGAGGTGGGCGAGGAACTGTGGATATGGTGTTTTCTGCTAGACAGCTCTTGGAAAAATGTATTGAACAGCGTATGCCTCTTTGCCAGGTGTTTGCGGACTTAATCAAGGCGTTTGACACAGTCAACCATGAGGCTCTCTGGAAAGTGCTGGAAAAATTTGGCTGTACACCTGCTTTTACAGTCAAGTTCAAGCAACTTCATCGTAGTATGAAAGGTCGCATCAACTTCAATGCTCGACTTTCGGAAGAATTCCCCATTAATAATGGTGTGAAGCAGGGTAATATAGCTGCACCAACATTGTTTTCGCTCTATCTGATTGCTGTGCTCTGGTATGGTTTCCACAATTGTGATATGGGTGTTTATATTAGATTCCGAACGACTAGAAAAGTGTTCAACCTCAGACAATTCCAATCCAAAACACTTGTTAGTGATGGACTTGTTAGGGAACTGTTGTATGCTGATGATGCTGACCTGGTAACACACTCCTCAGTAGATATGCAACTAGTGATGGATCTCTTTACAAATGCTTGTACCTGCTTTGGACTGACAGTTAGCATTAAGAAAACTAAAGTCATGTACACTCCTGCTCTCGATGATCTGTATGTGGAACCTGATATCTTCGTCTG
The DNA here is from genome assembly GCF_053919585.1 of Euprymna scolopes. Classification (NCBI taxonomy): domain Eukaryota; kingdom Metazoa; phylum Mollusca; class Cephalopoda; order Sepiida; family Sepiolidae; genus Euprymna; species Euprymna scolopes. The sequence goes on along the minus strand of NC_136512.1, from coordinate 980,976 downwards.
TGGAAAGCGCCTTGAAGTCGTAAAAAATTTTGTCTACCTTGGGAGTGCCTCATCAAATGATGGCACTCTAAATGTGGAAATAAGACAGAGAATCAGCAAGGCATCTGATGCTTTTGGAAGGTTACAAGATAGAGTCTGGCCTGACGGTGATCTAACTCTGACAACTAAAATTTCAGTATATTAAGCATGTGTAGTAACATCCCTACTCTACGCATCTGAAACTTGGACCTTGTACCGGTCACATATAGAATTGCTCGAGAGGTTCCATCAGCACTGCCTTAGACACATTCTTGGTTTAAAGTGATATAGCTTTGTCCCTGATACATATGTCTTAAAAAAGGACAAAACAACCAGTATTGCTACCATTGTTATTAAGAACCAGATGCGTTGGGCGGGTCATTTCATCCGGCTTGAAAACTATCGACTCCCAAAACAGTTGTTCTATGGTGAGCTCTTTCTTGAAAAAAGACCCCAGCACAAGCCCAATAAACGTTTTCGTGATAGCATTAAGGAGAGTCTGATGAACTTTCATATTCCTGTTGACAGTTGAGAGTCCCTAGCACATGATCACAAGCAGTGGAGGACACTGATATATAGGGCGCAGAACACTTTGAAGCAGCCAAAATAGACCGAGCGAAGCTTAAGAGAGCATGTAGGAAATGCCAAACCTTGCCGCTCAACCATGGAGATCTCTAGATTTGTAAGATGTGTGATCGGGCTCTGTTGTCTAAGGCAGGTTTTGTTAATCACGTGAAAGCCCACGATAAAACAGGTTCTGCTGCTGTTAGTTTCATACAATCAGTGAACGTTTTCAGTATCATGTCTGCTTGAGGGTGTGCAAATCGCTGGCAGGGCTAAAAAGTCATCTTCGGGCACATGGACTTTTAGTGACTGAGGGAGTGGCTCTCGTCTGACAAGCCGCTGCAATCATCATATATATATGTATAATATGAGGCTGAACGTCTGTGTGTGTGTGTGTGTGTGTGTGTGTGTGTGTGTGTGTGTGTGTGTGTGGTCACGAATAGGCTCCTATATGGTTGACTATTATAGAAAACTGATCACATATAATGATAGATGTATCGAGACACAGGAATGGGTATGTTTGATCTGGCATAATGATGATTCATTAAAATTGTGGGGTCTGCGTTCGCGCCTGATCCACAAAGTATGGAAATAAAAAATTAAAAAATTAAAAAACGTTTACAAGTGTTTTTAATATAGATGTACATAATAATACTTTGATAAGTATGTTTTAACTTAAATAGGGATGGTATAATAAAATTGTGGGGTCTGCGTTCGTGCCTGGCCTCCATAGAACGGAAATAGGCACAAACTTTAATAAAGACTTTTCATATCTATCTGAATAAGTATACTTTGATAATTATGTTTTAGTTTGAAGAAATATGGTATAATAAAATTATGGGGTGTTCGTTCGCACCTGACCTCCATAGAATGGAAATATGTCACAAATTTTAACAAGGTTTTCTAATATAGATCCACAGAATATTGTGATAAGTGTTTCAGTGTGAACAGGTATGGTATAATAAATTATGGGGTGTATCTATTTTATTTTTACTTTCATCATATTTTGCTTTGGTTTTGATACCCCCAAATTCGAAGCTATCTCTTTACAACCCTTCCTTTTCATAACCTATCATACTTTCATAAATCAGAGTCCATTTTCTGTAGGCTGTTTTTGAACCCAGTCAACGACGGGTACTTTTGCTAGTATATATATATATATATATATATATATATATATATATATATATATATATATATAAGAGAGAGAGAGAGAAAACATAAGATATTTACAGCTAGTGTATGTTGATAAATTGAGTTCTATCCAAAATGAAAGTTCTAAATTTAGAAGTCTACCAAGATATGAATGCTTATTGGAATGAATAGATATGAAGACGTAACGGTGTCACATTTCACAGTCAATCCGGATTTTATTCTTGCAAACAAAAGTTTATGCTGAATTATCCGCCCTTTGTAAAAAGGCGTCCATGTTTAATATTGAGCAATGATACTGACCAGGTTGATTTTTGCTGAACAAGATCACAGTGTTGACGTGATTATGCCATATATGGGGTTTGTATTACAATTCACAGAGTTACGAAAAAGTTGTCAAAAAACAAATATATAACAAATGAATGTTATCAAAAGCAAGATAAGTAACTTTTCTACCAAACAGGATGAGAGTTTAATGTTTCTATCAAATGTAAAATGTTTATTCGGCTTGAAAAACAAGTAATATTGAGCGCTACCATAGAACAAGAAAAATTGTGGCGATGTCTTTGAAGTCTCGACAATGACTTCAAAATAAGAAATAAAACAAAATGGTGACAGAAACCCACCCAATAAATGTTACTATAACATTTACTGGGTTTCTACCACCATTTTGTTTTATTTCTTATTTTGAAGTGGTTATCGAGACTTCAAAAATGTAAAGAGACATTGCGACCATTTTTTTCTTGTTCTCTGGTAGCGCTCAATATTACTTGTTTTTCGAACCGAGTAAACATTTTACATTAAATAAGAATACTAATAACTTATCCAGTTTGGTAGAAAAGTAACTGATCTTGTCTTTGATAACATTTATTATATATATATATATATATATATATATATATATATATTCTGACGACGATCGGATGAACCAAAACGCTTGAGGAGAATATTACCGAACAACAAATATTGGGCGCTGTAATATACAACTTGCCAGCCGAAATAAAAAAAGACCGCTCTGAAAATCGAAAAGTTATCCAACAAAATCGGAAAAAAGATCTGTCGTGTTCAGTCAGACATGCTTGATATATATATATATATATATATATATATATATATATATATATATATATATATATGATTAGTTTTTTTTGGAAAAAGAATTCCAGCAGAGTGCTCAATTAAAAGGAAAATCCAAATTTTAAGAGCGTACTTAGACGACGAATATTGGCTGAAGAGAGCTTGATAAGGATACCTTAAACGGGCCTTATTATCGGGCTTGAAACCGACGGTACCAATGACCTGTCTCAACTAACAACTTTCTGTACACAAAATATATATATATATATATATATATATATATATATATATATATATATATATATATATATATATTATAATGACTGTGTAGTTTGGTTTCCAAGAAGTACATCCACTGAAACAACATTTATCTACTAAAAAGTGCTCAATGAGTTAACAGAACAGGTATATTAAATTTATCTATACAAACATTAATGGCTACGTATGTGCATACATGTTTCTGTAATCACCCGTTTTAGGGAGACTACGTCTTCAGGCCAAGAATTTCCCTCGAAAAGGATGATTACAGAAACATGTATGCACATATGTAGCCATTAATGTTTGTATAGATAAATTTAATATGTGTGTGCGTGTGTGTGCAGTAACCCCTCGCTACTTTGTGGTTTAATAATCACAGATTCGCTACTTCACAGGTTTTTCAATATATTAATATCATGGATTTTCACCATAAATCCATGAAAACCGTGATAATCGAATATTTATTTATGTACAGCATGGAACTGTAATAGCGTACTGCACAACCTTACAAGAATTACAATCTGTCTATTATTATTTACTAGCGGGGTACCCGGCGTTGCCCGAGTGTTTGTTTCCGGGACGGGGGGGGGAGTTTTAAAAAATGTTATGGTAGGTAAGTAGGAAGGATCAAACCCGGAGTCATGAGTAAAAGTAGGAAAATAAAGTGTGAAAAAAAAAAAAAAAAAACATCTGCAACGTTAACAGTTCGGCCACCAAGAAAAGTCCATTCCAGTTGTTTAGGAAAAAAAAAAAAACGACTACGGTAGGTCGGCACGAACGTGAAAATATGTGAATTGTCCAGCACGCTAACCACTACGCCACAAAGCACTGCAGCTTAGTTTAGTGATTTTAAATAACTTCACATGAAAGAACTACGAAGCCAAACCGGTGTTCTCTTCTCAACTGTTCCTTGTGAACGCTCCCCAAACGGTGTTAAGTGGTGGCAGGGGGAGGAGGAATTTATTAGAGAGAAAATATTTTACCACTTCCATTGATCTTAACCGATTTTGGCCGTGACTTCTCAGCAGAAAAAGTATAGAAATCTAAGATTATCGAGGAATTTGAGAAATAATAAGCCTATAACACACCTCAGATATTGTTCTGCCGTTTGTGCATATTATATTTGCATGAAATATCTTGATTTTTAATCCTATTAAGGTCAAAATCCGACGAGAAAAAATGAGTTCATTTTATTTATATAGAGATATCGTAACAGGTGGCTTATAAACATTACAAGGATGGATTTAAACAGTCTATAAACAATTAAATAAGGTAAAAATAATGGTTTTGTCATACTTCGCAGATTTTCAAATATCACGAGTGGTCTGGGTCCTTATCTACCATGATCTTCGAGGGAATACTGTATGTATGTATGTATGTATGTATGTATGTATGTATAAATATTATATGTGTATATATACATCGTAGAACGATAAAATTGTCTCCTTAAAGAAAACAGCACTACAATTTTATTTCAAAACTTTTATTGAAAATATCAATTCAGGTAACTTGATTATGTAATATGCAGTACAGTTGACATCTATTCAATGTAGCCGCCTTCAGCTGCAGTCACCGTCTCCTTACAGGTTTGGAACTAGAAGCATGCCTTTTCGACAATCGCTGGCGATAAGGCTGGGTTTGGTGTTGATGGAGGTAATGTTGATGATTTTGATGTTGATGTATGACCAAAGGAAGTAGTCCAGCGGATTTAAGTTGGAAGACAGTGCAAGAAAGGTACAAAGTCGTAACACTCCTTCTGAAGTCAAGCCTGGGTCTCTTTGAACTTGTAGACCAGCGCCGAGTCCTCTTGCCACACCCAGAGTCTGCCAGCGGCCATCTGATTGCACCAGGGGATTGTTACAGTTTGGCAGATCCAGGTACACTTTGGTGTTGCCTTTCGAGCCGACTTCAAAGATGTGAAGTGGCATGATGTAGCCCTCACACGAAACCACACCAAAGATCATAACCGTGGATCGTCCAATGCATTGAGCTGTGCCCTCAAGCTTTGAACCGTCCAGTTTTACATTGCCAACATGGATTGGTAGAGAGCATGGTCTCGTGTGTCACTTTCAGACATGATAGAGGCTCCTATCGCTCTTGGGATTTGTACACAACTGGCCAACTAGTAAATTGTCTGCAACAAAAAAAGAAAACCGATTTTCATCAAACAGAAATGGAATCATGTCGTCTTTTCTATGCCGAAAATTTTATCACTCCACCCTATAGGTATATGTTTATATGCATGTATATGTGTGTACATATATATATATATAGGCGTATTTATTTTTCAATGATCATGTTTAAATACGGCATTCAATTAATTTGGAGTGTTCTTTGAGATGACGTATGTAAAAGGTTGTTAATTCAATAATCCGAAAGTAGTTTGAATAGCGAGTTGATCTGACAGATTGAAATTGTGGCTTCATAAGATATTTTTTTCACTGGAGAAATGTGGAAAGAAACTGTGTTCACTAATTTATTCACAATCTTTCAAATTAATGGATTCGTAATTTGATGCGTAGAATGCCGCTCCCCTAACTCACCAGCTTTAATGTCAATTTGTTTTTTCATGGCAATCACTGCAGACAAAACATGAAGCCACTTGATGCAAGAGTCTAACATGAAAGAAAGATGATTATCACAAAAACAAGAGATGCCTATTGGCTTTAATATTGAAAAATAAAATTTAAAAAGCTATAGACAGGAGGAAACAATCAGCAGGAAAAGAGTTCCTCAAACATGTACTTCTTGAAAAAACTACTCGAATGAAATATCAAAACTGTATTGATAGAACATTAGACCAACGAGTAATACGAACTCAAACAAAGGAAACCGGGACTAGATCAGAGAACATATGGCATACTAATATTTATAGGAAAGACTGAGACTAGCAACATCACCTCTGTGAGGGAGAGAGAGAGAGAGAGAGAGAGTACAGATGTAAAAAAGCACTTAGGAGTGCATGGGAAAATATCAACAGGAGTTTTAAGATAGCTAGCTTCCGAGTATATTAGCAGCAGTAACCAAGAAAAAAGGCACCTATGCAAATTAGGAAGAATGAGCAAGCTGGCGCAACAAAAAAAGGACATCACGTGGTCGAGAGAAAAAAACAGTGCAGTTGAAAAAGATGGACGTGTAAAATCAAAGACGAGAAATGGCTGTCTATGGCTGGCATGTAGTGGAGCAGAAAGAAAAACACGAGCCAGAGAAATGGACATGTGGCTCCACAGTGGCAGAGAGAGATTTTTAAGCTGGTCTCAAGACAGGGAGAAAGAAAACGGTAATAAATGACTTGTGCTAAGAAAGATAAAAATGCCAACCCTGATTTTTATTTATTCCTTTCCTTTGTTTGTAACTGCAACATTACACAGAGAAGACAAAAGGGCCAGGCCAATCAAATTATAGATACGTTTTTGCATCTTATCAAGAAGTCACTTAATCTAAGGAACTAAAAAGACTACTATTTCAAGGTGAAAAACTAGTTAATGATAGTTGGACAGCAATTCTTCCCCTTTTGTCATAAACATAGATAATAGAATGTGAGGACTAAAGGATAAAATGAGGGACGTGAGAGTGACGGTTGCCAAAAATAAATCCACTCCACTTTCTATTCTCCTTAAAATGTGTGGAGTTATTATCTTATGTATCTGATTATCAAAGCCTGGAAGCAAGTTAAGGATTGACCAACACCCTTCCTAGAGTTAGAGACTCAAACAGAAATATTCAATTTGCAAGTAAATAAGTCTCGTCTACCACCCAGCTTTCAAGATATTGCCAAGGTAAATAAGGTTAACTCCCTCCAGCAGGCTAGAAAATTTTTCACAGTTGCCAGTATCCTATATCTTTATAAAGCCAACATGCGTGGAGTATAGACGCACAAGCCACTTGTCTCTCCCTCTTAAGCAGAGTGTCAAAAAGAGTCTCTAACCTCATAGGTCCTGCACCATCTACTAAGCTCCAACCTCTGTCCTATCACTGCAATGTTGCATCTTCGTGTTTGTTTTACACATGCTTCCACTGCATGTTCTCTAATAAGCTTACCTCCGCTTGTATCCCCTTAACATAAAGATAAATTGTGATCAGACTAGCAGCAAGATCCCACCCCTTCACTGTAGAAATTCCTAGATTTTAGAAAACGTTTACTCTAATTGCTTCTTTCTTTGGAATTTCCTTTTTGCTCCCTGCTTCCCAAACTGTACCAACATGCAGAAATTTAAATGTAATTTGAACAAATATTTTGCTTTACAAGTCTGCTCTTACGTTTCGATGGTCTTATTTATTTCCCTCCCACGGCACAAAGATGTGACACAAAGGCTAGACAGTGGGATGGAAGCACCAGTACCCTCGAGAAAGAGCCTTCTGACCTTAAAAAAAAAAATCTGGGTAGCTCTGTTAGCATTCTACTATATGGGCGCCTCAGGTGATGACTAATAAACTAATCACTTCTCAAAGGGAGAAGGTTAAGCCTGAGGGTAGACCTCTTAGAATTTTTAATGACATCCATATGATTCGCTACAGATTGTGAAGCTACCATTGCACAAAGACAGCACACACTCTGCCAGTCCATACATCATGTCACATACAAATAGGCAAAAATTTATACATTCTAAAAATCATTGTAAGGAAGAAATAGCCACAGCTAAAAGAAGGCATACTGAAATAACCAGAGAATGCATAGAATCGCAAAAATAGGAACTCATGATGTACACAAACCTAAAACAATGGCAGATTGCATTTTTGAAATTCATCACCTGTGACAATCAGACTTAAGTAGGATGTATTCTAATTCCTGCTGTAGCTGTTCATTTGAGCCTAAAATCATAAAAATTGGTCAGTCATTTCATAAGATGTATAGCAATAACATACTGAATTTTTAAAAGCTATCCTACCTTGACAGAGTACAAAATAGACTTTGTGGCTTAGTGGGGGATGCCCTTTTCTCTTCCCTGCAACCTCTCTCCTACAGAAGAGACGTTGCAAGCCTGTCTTTGTTTTATCGTTATTTCCATGGCAAGTGCTCGTCTGAGCTCCAATCTCTGGTCCCCCCTCACCAATCTTTCACGATAAACACCCATCTAGCTGAAACCACTGTCAATAATTTTCCCCACTCTTTATCTGTGCCTAAACCAAAACGTAGATTCCATAAACAAAGCTTCTTTCTTAGAACTGCACGCCTGTGGAACTCTCTGCCGCTTTCCTGTTTCCCACCTGACTACAACTTTGATGTCTTCAAGTCCAACGTAAACAAATTCCTGATGAATCGACCCCTTAAGTAAGACACTTTATTAAATCTTCAATACTAACGATTACTACAACACTATTCCATTATTACACACAGTAACCCTTATCCCCGAATGGCTTCCGGGCCCTGATAATTGGTGACCTCCATGTAAAAAAAAAAAAGAAAAAAAAAAGAAGCTTATTACAATTTTAAATGCTTGTACAAAAGAAGTCTGGAAACTTATTGAAGGCACTTCATACACAGTCAAAATGGAAATGGCCATTTCAGAGATGGTCTAGACTCTGTTGGTGCCAAGGAAAAAATACCCCTGAAAACAATGAGGTGGGAAGAATTGCATTATTCAAGAGGCTCAACAAGTATCTATTAACAGTCTTTATTATAGTCCAGTCGTCAGATGAAGGAGTCATAAACTTGGATTGTAATTTTTTTATTATTGTCCAAATTATTACTTTTTTTTAGTTTTTTTTTGTTTGTTTTAATTTTATTATTTCCTTTTATGGCCGCCACTTTTATTGCCTATAAAATTTCTATTTTTTTATGGATACATTATTTCAAATGACTCCATAGATGTTCTTTAGTAAATAATTAATGCATTACAAGTCAAAACAAAAAATAAAATAAAATAAAATGTACGTTAATCTACAGAAAACTAATTGCCAACTAGCAGGGATACCCGGAATTGCCTTGTGCAAAAATGTAACATAATTTCTATTCTTCTCTCTTACCCCTCCTGTTTCCCTCTCTCCCTTTTCTTCTTTGTTCAGCCCATTCCTCTCTTTGCACATACACACACATATAACTCCAGTCAACAGAAGGGAAATGACTCTGTGAAAAAATCAAAGTTGCTTCCCTTTACATGATAATGTTAAAAGATGCATTTACGTTTTGATAACATTAAATGATATAAATAGCCATTTATCCCACAAATATTGATTTTTTTTTTTTAAATTTTGGATATTATACATCCGGTGTTATGCCAACTAAAAAAATGCCAACTTTGTTGGTGTTTGTAATGTATTTTTCAAGTTTTAGTTACATTTTCCCTTTATATCATAAATAATGGGCTATGTTATAACAGAAAGGCATGTATCCGGTTCTAAAAATATGGAGAGAGGTCACAGTTTTGAAGATGAGAGAATGTCTCTGTTTGCTTACCTTTCCACAAGGGCATAGTTAGAAGGTCGGTTTTTAATGTGGGGAAAATCCAGTTGCCCCAAAAAGCAAAAATTAAAATTGCCCCAGTCAAGATGGATTTCTGCTTCACTGACCGAGGACTTCCTGAAGTTCACATATGATTTCTTTACATAGATATCCGAGTGTTCCTTTAATATTCTCCTTCACAAAGCTTAAGTTTGTACAACAGTAGAGAACATTACTTTCCTTCTATCCAGTTGGTCATCCAACTATGTTATAGTTTATCCTTCCTTGTGGTCTTTTCTGGGGTTGATCAGATTCTAGAACAAGAATTTAACTGGAAATTTTATATGAAATTAAAACGAAAATAGAGCATGTTGCCATCAACAGAATAACAAATCTCCGACATTTTTACATCCAAGAGGTCTTAGGTTTTTAAATTTTTGAGATGAGGATTTATAATTCATGTCATTTGAATTATTCACACTATTGTTCTCATCTTCAGTGTGATTTTCACGTTTCGGTTGATGTCGCTTCCGAATTTACAAGAATTATATATAGGAGTAAAATTTTTTAAAATATGTTTTCTTCGTGATAAAAGCGTTGTTTAAGTGCAAATTCAAAAATGTGAGTATAGCAAGCCAATTCAACACAGATTTAAAAAAAAAAAAAATAAACAAACATTTATTTGTTTATAAATCAAAGAACTTTTCGACGTAAAACACAGTTGGTTTTAGGGTTTGCTTTTTCTTTTTTTTTTTCATCTTTTTTATCCCTCGTTGCGTGATGCCACTAAGAAAAACAAGACTCATTCAGTGTTATCAACGGTGATTTTTAAATGCCCAGGTTGGGAGATATGCATGGTCTTTTTTGTTTTAATTTTCTTGTTCACTTTGTTTTTGCTGGAGAGGGGGCATTCTACTGGATGCCAAAAATTCTCCCATTAGTTTAGTTACTCCAACCGAGAGTTCTTTTTTTTAGCTTTTAACCGTCCCTTTAAGTGCTATTGTTTGTATTTCTCTTGCACTTGGTTCACCGGGTATTTTATCCAGATAGTTTGGGAAATTCTTTTTCATTAACCCACTTGCTCCTATAATGACTGGTATGATTGATACCTTCTTAAGATTCCAGTTTCCTTTCATGCCGTACATAAGTCATTATTTTTTTTTTCATTTTCTCCCTCTCTGCTCTGTTAAGGCCAGCATCATTAGGGACGCTTACTTCAACTAGTGTTGCCATTTTCTCCCTCTTGTCCCATATCACTATGTTAGGCTTAATAGCCCCATTTCTAGGTATGTAGCTGCAGAAATTTCGTAGTCATAGTGGATGGTGTATGACTTATTTCCAACTGTTTTTTCTGGTAAACATGTTCCCAAGATTTGCTACTACATTGGATATTCAGGTTTTTACAAATTTTCAAGCGGAGATATTTATACACTCCATTGTGTCGCATTGTATAATAGCCGTTCCTAACAGGATTTTACAACTGGATGTCAGGTGGCTCACATTCTCTACTTCTGTGTGGCAGAACCTGCACTTGTTGTTATTGCTGAGACCACTCATCTTTTTAAAAGCATGAGTCTACAAGCTTGTGTCGCATTGTATAATAGCCGTTCCCAACAGGACTTGACAACTGGATGTCAGGTGGCTCACACTCTCTACTTCTGTGTGGCAGAACCTGCACTTGTTGTTATTGCTGAGACCACTCATCTTTTTAAAAGCATTGGTCATCAAGCTTGGATCTTGAGCGGCCATTATCATTCTCTCCTGATTATAGCGAAGAGATCCTTTTTCAAGCCAGTCTTCTTTATCTATATATATTCTTGTGATAGTTCATCCAGGAAATACTTAACACACTGTTGGTTAGTCCATTCTTCCAGTTTTCAGCAATAAAAGGTCTTAATGTATTTTTGTCGACTCTTTTGTGTTATTTCCTTTGCTAGCTTGCTTTCTGTTTCTGTCTTATTTATAAGTCAGTCTTGTGCAAAATGTTTGGCCAGTTTTGTGATGGAAGTAGTTCTACTGACCTTCTTTTCTTGGTGTTTATATACCATTTTAAGGTTTGGATTTTGGGAGCTTATCAGGTATTGTCCAGTGCTCACAATAGTGGCTCGGTGTTGATGATTATACCTATACCTCCTGCTCCACATGGTAGATACAGTCTTGGTAGACACTGGTTTCTGCATATTACTCGGTATAATGTTAACATTTTTCTTGTTTTAGTGTCTAGCCTGTTAATGTCTCTCTGTTGCCAGTCAACAATGCCAAAGCTATACGTCACCACTGGCATAGCTAGTTGGTTTATGGCAGTCACTTTGTTTTTGTTTATTAGTTGTGTTTTTGTTATATGAAGATATGTTTTCTTTATGATGAAAATATCACACACACACACACACACACACACACACACACACACACACACACATATATATATATATATATATATATATATATATATATGTGTAGGCAAACCATTAAAAGGTATTTATATTTTTGTTAAAAATATTTAAAATTTACACTCTCTTAACCTTACCTTTTAACCAGATTTTATTTTGTTTTATTTTAATTCTATTTTAATTTAATCTTACTGTTTATCAACATCAAAAAGTAACTATTTTCCTTTATTTTCCAGATACATCTCCCTTACTTAAAAAAAAAAAAACAAAAAAAAAAAACACCCAATATTTTTGCTGCAGAGGAAACTTTGTTTCAAAAAACTATATGTCCAAGACTCATTGTCTATCACAATAAAAACATCGTTTCTGAAACGTTCGTACAATTTATTGATTTTGTTTGTTCTTCTTTATGAAACCGATTTTTAATTTTAATTATAAATTATCAATCATCTTACTTATATAAAATATATTTTTCATACATGTAAATAGGTTTGACGACCACCACTTTGTCGAGGAGATTGGCCATGCATCGCTCTGAAAACAGTGCTATATTTAACCACTTGACTAATCAACATTCATGTCCTCTGTCCTAATTTAGGAAGATTTTAGTTGACAATACATCTATACTTGAACAAATCAATAATAAATGTAAAGTTGAAATACTAGAAGCATTAATAATAAAAACTAAAAAAAAAAAACTACTATAACAAACTAAACTTTACCAATAATACTAACATCCTAAAATATTTGTAAAGTTATTAAAATAATTAACCAACGAAAAAATATACACGTGATAAAATAAAAAACATAAATAAAAATTTTATAAATTGTTTAAAACCAGTCAGATTAATCTATCCCTGACTGATTGGAAAGTACTCAGACTTCTGATAATCATGGTAATTACATCAGCAAGTTCCTGCCAGAATTGAAGACCATTATTCGGAAGTTGGAAAGGATAAAAAAACGTCTATTTTATTTAATGAAATATGCCTGAGAAAATATATATACGGCATAATCACGTTGACAGACCAGTTATTGTTAAATCACTGAAGTTAAGCAACGTTGAACCTGGTCAGTACCAAATGGGTGACGAACTTAGAAATTCCAGGCGCTGTATGTAAGAGGATGTCGAGTCGACCCCCCCCCCCCTGCAAGAGTTGCAAAATATAACGTCATCATCTCTCCTAATGGGGATATACATGTGAATGGGGACCGCTTGTGAATTTCATACTCCCATGGAACTTCCCCCTTTGGAGGAAGGCAGTTAAACCCGCATAGGGTTAGTGCCATTTCGATTTTTTTTCTATGCATGTGTGTGTGTGTGTGTGTGTGTGTGTGTGTGTGTGTGTGTGTGTGTGTGTGTGTGTGGTAAGTAATAAGAATGCACATCTAGAACCAAAAATAGGTTAAAGGTTTCGAAAATTCATCTTAGAATTGCCCACAAGGATCTGTGGCGTAATGGATAAAGTACTTAGTAATTGTAAGTTACACTCTTCTGGAGGTTGAATACAAAAATACGATTGGTAATTATTTAGGACTTCTACTCAACCATGGCTGACGGAATAAGGGCATGGTACTTCTATGGATTAAATAAAGGATTCCGTTTGAAATTTCCCAATTCTGACAGAAAAATTAGAGAGTTCGACGAGATACTTCAGAAATATTAAAGGTTGAAGTATCAACCCCTTGGGACACACCCGCATTAATGTAATGTTATTTTGATGTCCGGCCATTGAGAATAAGTGAAGTTTGAATAAATGGCAGACAAAGTAAAGGACAAATAAGGAAGAATTTTATTTAGATCATAATTTTACACATTTTAAATCGATATGAAAAGGGGGAGGGACATTCTCAGCATCAAATTAAAAATCCATTATCCAAGAAAATTGCTTGGAGATGAATAAACATGCATTTCTGTATTCGTAGAATTCTTTTCAAGAAGCAACGAGATTCCATTTTGAAAACAGAATCAAGAAATAAACCAAAAACTCTAAAATGAAAAATATACAATTATGAATTCATTATTATTCTTGGATGGATAATTTTTTAAAGATGACTGGAATCCACAAAGATATTAGTATTTTTCAAATCCAAATAAAAATTAATGGGAAAATACACAAGGAAAAAAATGTCACAGGGAAAAAGTTATATGAAAAAAAAACAAAAAAACATGACAACCTGAATATCACAGTTCTGAATTTTTAAGATGAGGGCTGATTGTTTATATTATTTGTTTTGATTGGACTATTGTTCTCATTTTGAGTGTTATTTGTGTCGTCTTTGACCTTCGTAAGATATCTTGGAAAAAAAAAGGAAAAAAATTACTGGCTCCGTAGATGGTTTTGTATTCTTGGAGTTGTTTTTGTTTTCTTCGCCGTGGTTTCGTATGTGCATAAGTTTTGGTTGACAAAGAGAGGTAACCTTAATATAGTTTAATGGGGTTGTCTCCTTTTTACCATTGAAATTTTAAGAATAGGTTGTAGAATTTTTGTTTTTCTTTATAATTAGAAGTTCCCATAAACTGCTGATATCTATGCTTGGTCTGTTCGGTATTTTTTTTTCTTCAGCATATGTACCGCTTCTTTAAGTCATCTAACTCTCAATTTTGCATCCCTGTGAATTATTTTGACTTCCATAAAAGGATGTGTGTTCCTTTTTCTTTCTATATGTGATCAATTACACCGACCAAAACGTCGCACAAATAACACTCAAGACAAGAACAATAATTCGATCAAAACAAGTAATACAAACTTGAGCAGTATTTGGATTATATGGGCTACTGTTTTCATCTTGAGTGTTATTTTACCAACGTTTCAGCCGATGTAACCTTCGATCTTTTTCGGGTATATTTTGTCTAACTCGGATCTTTTTGTCAAACTCAGGAATTTACATAGAATTTTAAACAGAACTCTATTTAATCTACAGGGATAGTATGCTCTTGTTCTGTCAGCCATGTCCCGATAGAAGTCTTAAATAATTCACAATTGTGTTTTAAGATTTTAAGTATCGCCCACACTAAAGATTAAACCTTCAACCTCTAGTAAATTGTCATTTAAAAATGAATCGTTCCTAGTATTTTATCCGTTACACCACAGGCCTGCAAGGTAAAATTCAGTTCCAAGTGAAACACTTCTGGAGGTTGAAGTTTCAACCCTCTGCATGGACGACACTCGAAATACAAATGTGAATTACTTAGAACTTCTAGCCGTTCATGGCTGACAGAACAAGAACAAGCTACTCTCACAGATTAAATAAAAGGTTCCATTCAAAATACTGTACAGATTCCCAATTTTGACAGTATGGTTAAACTAACAATTTCTCGCGTAAATTCAACACACTGCTGCAAAAACTTCCAACTCCAAAACTTAACACTCTTTCAAGTTGATTTGCACACAACAACGTATATAGCACACCTTCTTCAAATTCGATCCCCCATTAACTTCACGTCTGTTTTTATTCACCTGTCTCATTTGCATATAAACGGCGACAGTCTGTGTCGTTCACGTGACCGTCAACCCTAAAAATAACTGGATGTCGCCATTTTAGCCTTTTTCCTTTTGTTACATGACCGACCCTTTGAAGTACGCACACATGCTAGCCAAGTAAGTTATGATTTTCTCTACACTTTCTTAATCTATCTCGTTTGTTATGTAGCTGAAAAAGCTGGAGCACTAAATGTTTTAGTTTCGATTCTAGCTGATGGCATTCAAGTCATACATAATGTTTTAACTTTTAAAACCACTACTATCATAGGGAGATGCTTTTCGAACTGATATGCTATCATGCACGCACACACATGCACACAGACATATCGTAATTATGCACCAGTTATCTCCCCTTGTCATGATTTCCGATTTGTCCGATAGGTGATGTTCTCGACTTCCTGTTTCATTTTCTTTACTCAACTTCCGTTAGCTAGCTGATTCTCTCTCTTTAATTCGAATTATCCATTTAGTGGGACGCACATTTTCATTTGCCTCGGCAGGCAAATACTTACGTTTAAGATAAAATGTACATACATTCTTTTTTCAGGTAAGAAAGAATACATGTGCATACCTTATACTCAGATGTCATCTTTTACGTAGCTAAGAAAGTAAATGTAGTTGATTATGTAACAGAGGCTGTAGATGCTGCCGAGAAAGTAGGCGATTCTCGAAATACAACTGTGATTACTTAGGACTTCTACCCGGTCATGGCTGATGGAACAAGAACAAGATACTCTCACAGATTAAATAAAGGATTCTATTTGAAATACTATGCAAATTTCCAAATTCGACAGGCAGTTTGTTTGGACCTCCATGTCCCAGAGGATTTTATGATTTTCATTTTCAATATTACCTTTGGTCTGTGTTTGTACCATTCGTCTGCATATTTAAAATGCAAGTGTTTGCATAGTTCCCAACAAACTGCCTTTCCCATGCAGCTATGCTTGTTTTCTTAAGTTGACCATAAATTGAGCACTATCAAAGACCTCTGGCAACCATTCCTTTGTGCTTTCATTTTGTGTAACCAAAACAATTCTATCTTTATAGATCACATGTAGGCAAATTCTGTAGAACTTAAATGCCTACAAGACAATATTCGTGAGTATCTAAGGTCTCTGTTCAGAGTTATGTCAGGACAACCTGACATGAAGATACTTTCCCTGAAAATAAGCTATCTGAGCAGGTTCTTTGCCCAGACCAATGTGAATCTCTCTCTCTCTCTCTCTCTCTCTCTCTCTCTTGCATCAACTGCCTCAAGTCTCCATGATCACAATTGACATCATGTGCAATTTGCTGGATGTATATGAATCTAGATCGTCCTGTCCTCGCGCGCACGTGCCGTGGAGTCCGCAACAATACATTTCTCACCAGCTCTTGCTTACCCCTCTGGCAGTGACTGGCAAATTATGGTATCTGTTCAGTGCACATTTATCTATAAGTATGGCAAACCACTTATAATGCTATGGCTGTGAGTTAGTTTTGTTTTGTTTTTTTTTCAAAAATAAACAATTATAAACAGAACGACTCACAGAAATCTATCTATATTCTTTTTTCATTTTAATATACTTTCATAGAAATGTTTCTGTTATGTCAAAAAAAACTATTTTCTTTGTGTCACAAGTGTCACGCTCATACATAAATTCCATAGCTAATACAGCATACTGACCCAACGGGTCACGGGTTGTCTAGGACATATATATATATATATATATATATATATATATATATATATATGAAAAGAGTTAGACTTTTTTTAACAAATATTTCACGCCTTTTTCCTGCATGCCTTTCCTCCTACAGTCACACATACACAGACATTATATTAACTGTGTTATCATACCACCCTTCCCTGCCCCTGAATATTTCTCGCTTCCCAAACTAAAACTCTTTGAGCCAAGCGGTTTCAGCTTCATGCCAGGTTTACAAGAATGTAAGACTTACTTTTCTCATTGCCTGCAAGCAGTGATTTTTGTGAGTTCTTTAATGACTGCAAGTTTGGCTTAACATTTCCGTAGCATTTCTCTTTTCTCACTCACTTTTTCTTTGTTTTCCCATCTTTTTTTTTCTTTTTAATAAAAGACGATTTAATAAATTTTTCCCATCTATATATAGATCTATTTGCATATAAAAGTCACTTTTTTCCTTGTGTGTATGTGTGTGTGTGTGTGTGTGTGTGTGTGTGTGTGTGTGTGTGTGTGTGTGTGTGTGTGTGAGAGAGGGGGGGGGGAGATAGTTCCCTATACACTCCAAAACGACTGGGCCGATTTTTTTTTTTTTTTAATTTCACACAAATGTACTTAATGTTTTGGGGATTGTTCTTAGATAGGTCTTGCATCGAAATGACTCTGATAAGTATCAAAATTCGAAACATCCGATGGAAGAAGGAACAGGCGATCTTAACCAACGTTAACATCTTATACAGCCTAACATCACTAGTTTTATTTACCGCACATGCAGAAAGGCCCTACGTATAAAATTAACAGTAGGTGCTTTGATAAAACAGGACACATTCGAAATGAATGTTTCTGTTTAGTGCACAATTGAACTGATACTTGACTCTTGCACTTTAATCTCTAATTCTAGCCATTATACAAAAAATACATTCATAAAATCAACAGTCGGTTCTTTGATAAAGCAGGGGCGCATGCAAAATGAATGTTTCTGTTTAATGCACAATTGAACCATGACACTTGACTTTTGCATTTTAAACTTAAGTGAAACTATTATTTACAGATAATTTTATAAAATTAACAGTAATTTCTCTACAGTGCAATGAAGGCTATAATGCATTATGAATTTAGGAAACATTTTTTGTATTGATGTTGAGTTAGCATAGAACATTCTGATATAATATGGGTTAATGTTTCTTCCCTTTCATTATATAATCGATACATCTCTGCAGTTTTGTCAATGTAGTGTCTGATTGACCTAATACTTGTTCTTGGGCTGCTATTAAAGTGCTTTTGGTAGATCTTTTAAAATCACTCTGGACCAACCAATTCCGGCTGTCATTGTCACTAAACTTGGTATTCTTAAAGAATACACTGTGTAGTTTCTTTCCAAATACTTTTCCCCTTTATCTTGGAACCTCTGCTTGTTTTTTATCCCAGATTTAAATATCTTTTTCCTTTCATGAAAAAGAATTGCTTTACTTACAGAAACATTTAGTTAGACATCCTTCTTCTATATTTATCCCATCTTCAACACTAAATAAGTCTCGACCACCTCCTTTCTAGGTTGATACAATCGATCTATATCTCCTTTCTTAGCAAAAGCCCCATAAATTGTAAGCATTTTACGCGTTTTTTTGCATTCAAGTATTTTAATTCACTTGCATACAAGTCAAATATGCATTATTATTATTGTTGTTGTTTTTGTTGTAAATTAGCACACTCAGTTAAATCACTCTCTAAGCTAAAACGAGATTTTACCTTTTTAGGCGATTACGTATTAATAACAGGAAACAATAAGTGCACAGATTGATGTCAGTGTGGGAACTGTTTATACAATTATTCACGAGGAACTGAAAATGCAGAAAACTTGTGCGAATGTACCAGTTCATAATTCCATCTTTGTCACAGACTATTTAACCAATGTGAGCATCCAGATAATTCCTCGCCCTCCCTATAGACCAGACCTTGCTCCCGAGTGACTTTTGGTTGTTTCCTAAGCTCAAGGAAAACCTTAGAAGCTGTTGCTATGGAACAATTGAGATGAAAGAGGCTGTGACAAGGGCCATTGACACGCTTGCACAAGAGGACTTTCATCGGGCCTTCCAGAAGTTGTTTGAATGGTACAGCATCTACATTGTAGCTAGGGGAGATTACTTCGGTGGGGACTGGAATTTCATGTGTGTACTATCAATAAAAGTGCCCCATTTGAAAAAAATGAAAACTTATTGAAGGCACCTTGTATATATGTGTATCTACATATATATGTACACATATACACATATATATATACATATATATTTACACACACACACACACACACACACACACTGGATGGCTACAATTTTGTGGTTTTCTGCATTTTAACATATTTCTGTTTCAACTTTTGTATTCTCTATTTAGATTCTTTCTCCAAACTTTCTAAAATAATCCCAAATAAATCTGCTGGTTAATGTTTTGGAAAAGCAGTCGATGCCAAAAAAATAAGACAACTCACTGAGCTCTTTAGCCTCCAGAGATAGAAATTGTATTCGTCTGCCTAACCTCGAACCCAAAATGTCCTCCATTTTGTTATTTTTTGTTTTTTACGTTTTTTGTGTATGTAGATTTTTTTTATTTTTTGTTTTCTCTTATTCTTTTTTCTCTTTTATTTATATTTTTATTTCTAAATTTTTCTATTTTTATTTATTTTTACTTTATAAAAAAAAAAACGATTTTTTAATTTTTTTTTTTTCTGCGTTTTTTATTCGTAATTCTCCTCCCAGCATTTTACACATGCAGCTTTTGTTGTGTGGGCAGATTTAATGCAGACTACGAAACAAAACTGATCGCAAAAGATAAACGAAATTGAATAAATGTTATTTTCTTTTCTTCTAAAGACTAGACGTTTAACATCATAACCTCTGGTAAATACGTAGGGTCGCTCCAGGCTTCAGGTAATTATGTTGGCGATAATAACGTCTTTGAAAAGTGCCAAGAACAATTCTAAAAATTACGCGCACTTTAATTGACGTATGAAGCAAATGTATAAAAGCATGAATCTGTATTATTTACATTCTTGAAACTACTATTCTCATCTTGAGTGTTATTTTCACAACGTTTAGGTCGATGTAATTTCCGACTTTCTTCAAGTGTATCTTGTTGAACTCGGAAATCTTTCTGTCAAACTCGGGAATCTGCACGAAATTTCGAACGGAACTCTTTACTTAATCCACAAAGAACAGGATGACACGATAAATTTGTCGCCTTAAAGAAAACATTACAACTTTATTTTAAAACTTTTATTGAAAAAATCAATTTAGGTAACTTGATTATGTCGCAGAGCTGACATCTATTCAATGTAGCCGCCTTCGGCCTCAATCACCACCTCGATACGGGTCCGGAGCTGGGAGAATGCCTTTTCTACAAGTGCTGACAGGAGCTCGGCAAATACTCGGCGATCAGACTGGTTTGCTGTTGTGGGAGGTCATGTTCGTTATATTCTCGACGTATGACCAAACGAGGTAGTCCAGCGGATTCAGGTCGGGGAGGAATGGGGCTAGTAAGAGACGGGTACAAAGTTGTAACACTCCTTCTGAAGCCAAGCCTGGGTCTCTTTGAACTTGTTTGCACCAGAGGATCACCACACTCTTCAGAACATCCAGATACACTTTCAATCTGACTTCAAAGATGTGAGGTGGCATGATGTGACCCTCACTTGAAACCACACGAAAGACTATAACCATGGCCGGAAACTTCGGTCAGGTATGCCCTCGAGTGTTTAACTGTTCAGATTTACATTTTGAGGGTGCTGGCAATGGTGCTGTTGTCATAACTTGGATCTGTAGATAGCATGAGTTGTACAGCGGGGCATCTTCAATCTCGCTCGTTGAACATTGTGTCACTTTCAGACATGATAGAAGGCTTCTATTGCCCTTGGGATTTGTATACAACTGGCCAACAAGTAGGTGGTCTGCAACAAAAAAAGAAAACCGGTTTTCATCCAGCGGAACTGGAATCATGTCGTCTTTTCTAGATTGGCAATTTTATTGTTTCACCCTGTAGAATGCTCTCGTTCTGTCAGCCATGACTGTATAGGAGCCCTAAGTAATTTGCAATTGTATTTTTGGAGCCTTCCAAAGACCCGTGGCATAGCGGATAAATTACTTAGTAGAATTCAGTTGTAAGTTACATTTTTCTGGAAGCTAAAGGTCTAATGCTTAGTGCAGGTGACATTCAAAAATGCAATTGCAAATAACCTAGGACTTTACCCAGTCATGGCTGATGGAACAAGAACATGCTACCATACATCCAAGGGAATACAAATAGTGTGTAGGAGTTATGAATGCTCTTTACGCCAGGCATTTCGAAGCCTAATGCTTCTTATCAGAAGATGAGGGGAGGTGCTAGGTAACAAGATAAAGATGCGATGTCTAGCTATAAGCATATTAGAGGATCTTGTATAGCATGTATACTTTGAAGGGGGAGAGGATTGCTAAATGTTGCATCTTTATCTCGTTACCTAGAACCTTTCAGCCTCTTCTGGTGAGAAGTATTAGGCTTCGAAATGCCTGGCATAAAGAGCATTCATAACCCTACACACTATATTGTGCTCTCTTGTTTCAAATTGATTAATAAATCTATATACAACAGTATATATTTTTCTATTATCAATTTTTTTCCTCTCGTATCTAAGCTCTACCTTCACGTTCGGCTTTTTATTATATTTGAAAAGTTTCCATTTAAAAAATTGTTCTATACATCTTTAATCTCCCTATAAATGTGTGTCTGTGTATGTATTACGTATATACATGTGTGTGCGTGTATATTTTGTATATATAATGTATATATTATGTAATTATATAATGTGTATATTACATATATATATATATATATATATATATATTGCGTGTATATATATATATATATGTCTATACATAATGTGTATATTACGTATATACACAGGCGGCAAAAAGAAAGTCCGCACTTGTAATTTTTTCAAAAACTGCAAATTTAAGCCAAATTTAATGTAACTGTTCAAACAAACTATACCTCATTTGATTGGCCTTTTATTCTTCTATAACTTTATCTGGTCATACTTGACCTTTAATTGAAATATTCTAGTGTTCACGTCAATTAAAAAAAAATCTATTCAAATGTAGAAGGCAAAAAGAAAGTCCGCACAATGGAAAATTGTTATTTAAATTTAAAATTTAGGACATTAATCCAACACAAATACAACAGGAACACAATGAACTAGTTAATATTTAGTTGCATAGCCCATCTGCAATTTGACAGCCTGCAATTTTTGGGGCATTCTTTGAATAGGTCTGCGGTAATACTCCGGTGAACAAGTATCCCACTTCTCCATACTTTTTGTCAAAAGTTCTTCCAAATTTGACTCCAATGTACTTGAATGACTTTGATTGTACTTGGTCGAATTCGTTCTTGTACGCGAACTAGACTCTGGACCATTGGTACTAATAACGCCCCACACCAAAACTGAACCTCCACCACCTTGCAGCGTTTAAACTGAGCACAGGATAAAATTCTTTATCTTTCCTCTGATGACGACATCACTACTTAGCCTATTGAACTTGCTTTCGTCACTAAAAAACACTTTTGACCACTATAAAGAGTCATGATCTTCATTGCATCTGACGAAGTCCAGACGGTGCTTTCTGTTCTTTACATTGGCTTGCGTCTTGCAACATATCCTCGCAAATTAAATTCCTTTAATCTGTTCTTGATAGTAGAAAGAGAGCACTTTTAAACAAGATTGCACTGTTGTTGGATTTGGGGAGCCGTTTCAAATCTGTTTCTTAGGCTTCGGATCTTGATAGCATTGTCTTCCTTGTTAGAAGTAACTCTAGTACGACCAGATTTAGGGGCATCATGAACACTGTCGGTGTTTTGGAACTTTTGCAAGTCTTTCGTGCCGTTTTCTTATCAAATTTCAATCCGCAGCCGATTTCTCGATTGGATAAACCACAAAGGTGGAGATTAATGAGCTCCTGACGTTCACTAAAAGAAAGTCATGGCATTTGGACTAAATTTTACGTTGTATAACCTGGAACAAGAACAATTACGATTAGAGATGCTTTTTTGCCTGTTGGTGGATATTTTAAACAGATTTAGGGGCGATAATTTAAGCTGGTTTTAAGCGAATTTGTTGCTGCCGACTTTCTTTTTGCCTCCTCACTTCGAAGTGATTTTTTAAATTGAACACTAGAATATTTCAATTAAAAGTCAAATATGAACAGGTACAATTATAGAAAAATAAAATGCCAATCAAATGAGGTATAGGTTGTTTAAATAGTTACATTAAATTTGGCTTCAATTTGCAGTTTTTGAAAAAATTGCAAGTGCGGACTTTCTTTTTGCCGGCACTGTATACATACATATATATATATATATATATATATATGTCTATATATAATGTGCATATTACGTATACATATGTGTCTATATATAATGTGTATATTACGTATATATATATGTGCCTGTATATAAAGTGTATATTATGTGTATATTTATATGTATCTATATATAATGTGTATATTACTATATATGTATTATATTTATATGTGTCTATATATAATGTGTATATTACTTATATTTATATGTGTCTATATATAATGTGTATATTACTTATATATGTATGTGTCTATATATAATGTGTATATTACGTATACATATATATATATATATATATATATATATGTCTATATATAATGTGTGTAAATATATATATATATATATATATATATATATATATATATATATATATATATATATATATATATATGAGCAAACAGTTAATAAAACATGTTAAAAAACACTTTGAAAAAGAGTTAAAAACATATTTAATCTGAAAAGGAAACACTTGATAAGTGGATAGTCCTTAATCCGCGGATTTTCGAATAAACACTTTCCTTCTCATCAGAGGGTAGGAATTAGCAAAATGCGAGATCGGATTTTGCATACAAAAGTATTTGATGAAGCAACAAGTAAGTCAAAGATCTTACTTGATAACAAAAAAGTGAAGCAGAGGGAATATGGTGAAGAAAAAGGCGATTACACGTGAATGGATAGTCTGGTGAAAGATAAATAATCCAATGACGGTAAAATCCAAAAATATAACTTCAAGAAAGTTAATTGAATTCCATTTGCACAAGTAAAATCCAATGAAATCCCGTAATTGGAAGATGGTCCAAAATAATCCAAAGACCGAAATCCATGGCACAATTCACAAATATGTACAAGGGAAAGGGGGAAAAATTCCAATAATATTAATAAAAGAAAAATAAGATATGCTTTTCAAACTGCTGCCAATACATAAATATAAATATAAATAAGAAAGATTAGGAAAGAAGAAGAGGAATATATATATATATATATATATATATATATATATATATATATATATATATATATATATGTTAAAAACTACTCTCATTTTAAGCAGCTTTATTGTCAGTTTACTCAGCTTTAATTCGTTAATCTGTACGGACAGGTACAAACGTCGTATTATATTTCTTCATTCCGTTCGCCAATGTAAATTACTTTGCAATTTTTGCAATTTTTTTTATCGTGTTTCTTTCGTGTGTTTGATCTTCAATTTCCGCTCAACATTTGATCTCGGTTTCAATAATCATTGGCGCCTCGTAGAAAAAAAAAGATGGCCGTACACATTAATTCACTCTCGCCTCGGAATATTTGATTCAACTTTGTATGAATGTTGCATATCGATTTCAGTTAATTTAATTTTATTTAATTTTAAACTTGATTTATTCAGACTAGCAAATCGATCGTGCATTGCCCAAATGTAAAACACGCAGATTTTACGGGTCTTAAAGTCTGAGGCAACTACACAATAAAATTTAAATTCTTGAGATCTTTTACAGTTTCGAAATTCATACATAAATTCATATGTATATATATATACATATATGTATATGTGTGTATATATGTGTATATATATGTGTGTATATATATATATGTGTATGTGTATATATATATATACATACACTTTTTATCACACGTATATATACACACACACACTTTTTTATTACGCACGAACGCACACACACACACACACATTATATATATATATATATATATATATATATATATATATATATATATAGCGAGGTCCTCGGCGTTGACCGGGCGTGGAGAGGTTTTATGGTAAGGGTATTGAACAACGGAGAGAAACAAAAAAATTAACCAACCTCCTAAAAAAAAATGAAAATAGGACGGATTACCGGTGCAAGCGCAAAAAAAAAAAAAAGAATTTACTGCAGTAGCCAGGCTCGAACCTATGATGCTAAGAAAAAAAGGAGGTGGAAAAAAAGGACATGCTTTAGTCGTCACGCCCACTGCGACTTACGACGGCGTGGGCTATCGAAATGAGGTTAGTCATTGCAAGGCATATGATGACTTTGCAAAAATGTCGACACAAAAACTGACCCCTCCTTGCAAAGAATGTGTCAGTTGACCAGCACAGATTTAATGATTTGGGCCAAATTTTTGTCATTTATATATATATATATATATATATATATATATATATATATATATATATATATATATATATATATATTCAAGCACATCTGATCGAACACGATAGTTATTCTTTTTTCTAGTTCTTCTGGATATCTTTGGTCTTATCTAATGGTCTTTTTAATTTAAGCAGGCATGTTATATAAAATGGCGCCCAAAAGTTGTTGTTCGGCCATATTCTTCTCCAGCGCTTTTTATCGGTGCATCCGATTGTAATCAGGAGCGATTTTTGTTGTTTTCTTTTTCTTTTCGTTTGAGGCTTAACACCAGGACAAATATACTAACAGTATTTAATAACTAACAAGAAATTAAATTAATAAACTATAAAATAGGAAAATCGAAATTAAAAAAAAATAAATAAAAATAATTAGCCCCCAACCCTCCTGCACCCACCTTTATAGCCAATTAAAAAAAAATTATAAATACACCAAGCTTCAAACGAAAAGAAAAAGAAAACAACAACAATCGCTCGTGATGATAATCGGATGCATCAATAGAAAGTGCTTGGATAATATGGCCGAACAGCAACATTTTAGTGCCAGTTTATATAACATGCCTGCTGAAATTAAAAGACCGCGAGGCAAATGGAAAAGATATCCAGAAAGATCAGAAAAAGAATAACTGTCGTATTCAATCACACCTGCTTGAATAATGACTTGCTGCCAATATATATATATATATATATATATATATATATATATATATATATATATATATATATATATATATATATATATATAGTGGCGCTAAAACAAGTCCGAACTTGTCATTTTTTCAAAAACCGCAAATTTAAGCTAAATTGAATGTAACTGTTTGAACAACCTATTCCTCATTTGATTTGCCTTTTATTCCTCTATAATTTTACCTGTTCGTATTTTACTTTTAATTGAAGTATCCTAGTATTTTTTTTTTTTTTTTACAAAGTGATAACCACTTATCAAGACCCGGAAGCCACTCAGGGATAAGGGTTATTGCAAGTACATTACATTAGTGTGGAGATTTGATGAACTGTTTACTTAAGGGGGCGGTTCATTAGGAATTTGTTAACGTTGGACTTGAAGACATCCAAGTTGTAGTCCGGTGGGAAGCAGGCAGACGGAACAGAGTTCCACAGGCGTGCAGTTCTAAGAAAGAAGCTTTGTTCATGGAATCCGTGTTTTGATTTAGGCACAGATATAGAGTGGGGGAAATTTTTCACAGTGGATTCAGCTAGACGGGTGTTTTTCGTGAAAGATTGGCGAGGGGGACCAGAGATTGGAGTTCAGACGAGCACCTGCCATGGAAATAACGATAAAACAAGGATAGGCTCACAACGTCTCTTCTGTGGGAGAGAGGTTGCAGGGTAGAGAAAAGGGCATCCCCCACTAAGCCACGAAGTCTATTTTGTACTCTGTCAAGGCAGGATAGGCTAATTTTAGCAGCTCCTGCCCAGATATGGCAACAGTATTCCACCCTTGGACGTACTTGGCTTTTATAAAGATAGAGAATTGCATCAGTAGTGAGATATCTTCTGGAGAGTATCACATCAATTAAAAAAAAAAATAACTTCAAATTGAGAAGGCAAAAAGTAACTACGCACAATGGAAAATTGTTATTTAGATGTAAATTTAGAACATGAATGCAATACAAATACAACAAGAACACAATGAACTAGTTAATATTTAGTAGCATTGCCCTTCTGCAATTTGACAGCCTGCAATTTTTGGGGCATTCTTTGAATAGGTCTGCGGCAATAATCTGGTGAAAGCATCCCACTTCTCCTTAATTTTTGTCCAAAGTTCTTCCAAATTTGAAATTTTGTCATCGCGTAGCTATTGCTTGATGTAATGCCATACGTTTTCGATAGGAATGAAGTCTGGAAATCTTGCAGGCCAATCCAAACACGGAATATCATGCTTTTCAAGGAACTTCTTGACATTGCCAGCTGTGTTAATGCGAGTATTATCCTACATGAAGATGGGATTATCATCCAAATTCCGACCAAAGTAGGGTAGAAAATGCTCAGTCAACATTTAACATTTTAACAATTAATGTATTTGGTTGAATTCGACCATGCAAGTGAAATATAGGTCCTAGACTAATAACACCCCACACCAAAACTGAACCTCCACCACCTTGCAGTGTTGAAATTGTGCACCTAGGATTAAATTCTTTGTCCTTTCTTCAATGGATGTACTGCCTACTATCACTGCCTAGCCTATTGAATTTGCTTTCGTCACTAAAAATCACTTTCGATCAATATGAAGAGTCATGATTTTCATTGCATCTGATGAAGTCCAAACAGCGCTTTCTATTCTTTACAGGAATCATTGGCTTGTGTCTTGTAACACAGCCTCACAAATTAAATTCTTTCAATCTGTTGTTAACTGTAGAAAGAGAGCACTTTTAATAAGATTACACTGTTGTTGGATTTGGGGAGCCATTTCAACTCTGTTTCTGAGACTGTGGATCTTAATAGCATTGTCTTCCCTGTAAAAAGTAACTCTAGGACGACCAGATTTAGAGGCATCACGAACATTGATGATGTTTTGATGCTTTTTGCACAGTTATTCGTACCATTTTCTCACCACATATTGATCTCCGACCGATTTCCCGAATCGAAACCAAAACATTTAGCTTACGATTTACTTTTTCCTTTGACGTTAATGCCTGAGCTATGAAGACATGTTTGCTGCAAGGTTAAAAAATTAAAACATGAACCAATAGCTATTACGTTACGCATGCATATTCATAATGCGGTCGTTGGATCTTCACCTGGCAAATTACTTTTTTTTTTTTTTTAATTTTCACACTTTTGCACCAATTGTTTCCGGCTAAAACCCAAATATAAAATTCCGCATAGTAGACTCCTATCACTTTTGGGGATTTGTACACAACTGGCCAACAAGTAGATGGTCTGCAAAAAGAAAAAAAGAAAAAACCGGTTTTTACCAAACCGAAATAGAATCACGCCATCTTTCTCTGGCGACAATTTTATCGTTCCATACTGTGTGTGTGTGTGTGTGTGTGTATATATATATATATATATATATATATATATATATATTATTGTTTTTGCACACGTCTCTCATCTTCCTCTATCGTCTGTTAATATCTTAGGTTGATAAAGGATAGGAAGAAAGTGATGTTGATTAATCGATTCATAATGAGGATGGCTGTCCTCCATTATAATTACTATAATGATAGACTGTGATAGAAAGTTTTGTTTTTTTTATTTTAAATGTGAATTATACAGACCACATCGATGTTTCAAATGAAAATACATTTTTATTTGTCTGTGCTTTAAAAGGACTCAAACAGCTGAACAGTCTGTCTTTATAAAGTCCGGCATGCGATCCGTTTTGATCAGTATGTTGACTAACTGTTGCTAGCGATAAACGAAATTGCGTGTTGTTAACCCTGTGTTAGTCACCCGGGTGTTCCAAACATGGTTAGTCCCATAGGGTGTTTATACACTCCAATATAAAAATGTTTATAGTATTATTATTTTGTAAAATATAGTTATCCTGCTGGTCCAGGGAATATCTACAGCTCCTGTTGAACAGTTTGAATCACTTGTAGCTTGTTGATATTAAAATAAAATATTACAATAAAAATAAGGAAAAAATTAAGATATTACATTAGCTAAGCTCATAGTTACAAGACTGAAAGAGTATTACTCTTTCAGTCTTGTATAATGTATACAGAGCAATTGTAAATAAAATAATAATCCCATCAAAACTTATAATAAAGAAAATATCAAAAGATTAATTCCATATTAAATTTTACAGAATACCCTAATGATATATACGTTTGTATCTACAAATTTTCATTTCCACTTGAAAAGTACAAAAAATTTATAAATCATAAAATCATACCTACGTTATTCAGCTGAGGTGATTGGACACACCAGGAGAAAGCAACGTTTACCTCTAAAGAAAACTGAGACACAACTGCGCCATACCACGTATGTTATGTCCTTACTGAGCCAGGAGAGTACTGGGAGGGAGGAAAAGAAGTAAGTTGTCAACTATGAATTATGAGCACTTAAGCAAAATTGGGGTGATAAAACACTCCATGGGACTAATGCAGGGTTAAAAGAAGTTCGACAATTTGTGTTTCTACGCCATATCTTCTTATTGGCTGGAAGAATTCAATCGCTTCAGTGACACACCTATTCATTTTGCATCTAACGAAAATTGTGCATTAAAACAATTGGAATAGATGGCTGCTGCAGATTTATATAAAGGATAAATAAAGTTGAACAAACTATTTATATTATTTGGATTCATCAGATTACTTGAGTGTAATTTTCACAACGTTTAGGGCAATGTAATCTCCGGTGTATCTTGTCGAACTTGGGAATGTTTCTGTTAAACTCGGGAAATTGGACGGAATTTCAAATAGCAATCAATCAGAAACCGGAATTGCTCCATAAAAATATTAGATCTTTTAGAATTGGTGCACATAATTTTTTTCATGTCCACACGAGAAAGATCTTTGCTCTTTGCCTGCAAAATTTTAATGTCTAAAGCTAAATCAGCTACCCACCGAAAACTCTCTTCATCTCCAGGACTTGTACAGATTAACAAATTTTCCCCTCTTTATCCCCTGTGGGCACAGATCACTTATCCTTTCCTTCTCAGTCACGAATGTTTTAAAATTCTTCGTGTCGCTCCTATCATTTCTATGCATTATACGCGATGGCCCAAGGGAGAAATCATCATCGTCTGCGGTGAATTCATTTTTTTTTAACTTTTAACCGAATAACAATTTCTTTTGATTGAAAAATGTGCGCGTGTGAGGTGGGTAGGGGTTCATTTACGACATAATCATGTTGACGTACCGGTTCCCATCATACTTTATTTAAAAAATGCTACAGCTGCTTAAAGTTGGCCTTATCTAAAGATATAAAATTATCTTGTCGCATTTTAAAAGTGAAAACTATAAAGCATTTAAGATGGTAAATCGATATTTGATTCTACCTAGCCAGTGAAATACGGACATTTTCAACTGATGTTCTCAATTTGAAAAATATTAGAGCCACTTAAAGTTGGTCTTATCTAAAGATATAAAGTCATCTCGTCGGATTTTAAAAGTCATGTCTCTATTGCATATAACATGATAAATCGATATTTGATTCTGCCTAGCTGGTGAAATACGAACATTTTACGTCAATGTTCTTTATTTAAAAACTAGTAAGGTTGCTTAAAATTGGACTTATCAGAAGATATAAAGTTATTTTGTCAGATTTTAAAATTCAAACTTATATATCATTTAATATTATGAATCGATATTTGATTTTGTCTAGACAATGAAATACAGACATTTTCAGTCTACATTCTTTATTAAAAAAAAAGAAATTCCAATCAATTTCCTCATATACATGTTCTATTTGACCCAATAATTTTTTCAGAAATAGAAACTTTTAGAGATTCACCATTCGTTACAAATGAAAAATACAAAATGGTGTCTACATTTGCTGAATATGTATTCATTCGAATGTTTTTGCACCAAAACAAAATTGTCTGCACTCAACTGCACAGTATCTCCCATTTATACAACATAATCACATTGACACACCGGTTCCTGTTAGATCACCAAAGTTAAGCATCGTTGAGTCCAGTCAGTACTAAATTTAGTGATCATTTGAGGAATAGCAGGTGTTATATCTGCTCTCTGCTTATTTCAGCATTGTTTCCATCACACTGGACTTCTCCTTGCCACTGGAATCAAACAGTGTCGACTCAGGAGAGGAGTGGTTAGAGATTATGCAACCCTTGCTTCACAATTCATTGCATGTAATCCATCGTCCCTCTAGCTTTCTGTCGAATATCCAGCTTTGATTTATGTGTTTATTGTGTCTTTATGATTAGAGTGTTCACTAATAAGCCTGGAGTCCGAGGTTCAATCCTTGGTCAAGTAAGACCAAAGCCTCATAAAATGGTACTTGATGCCCATCTTACTACATACTCGGAAGATGAAGGATCAAGGGCAAGTGAAGTAATATTTGAAAAGGAGTGGAATAATCTTTCCTATATTGCAGTAGATAACAAAAACAAAGTCTTTAAATCGCCCTTGATTTTTACGGAAAGAAAAAAAAGAATCTCTAAAGGAGTACTGAAAGTGGTTTGCATTTAAAAAAATTTAAATAATGGATATGTTTCCTCCACTCTATAATAAACACACACACACACAGAGTAAATTTTGAAAATATATATGGCAATTAAGTTATGTGTTTCAACTCGTGAGGATTCGTCAGGCTACTGCATAGAATCAATGTTACTTCATGATTTTATATATTTCCATGGGGCCAATACCATGGTTTGCTAATCAGACAATCAGATTCTTTATTATTCACACACTCATTCATCATAGCCACTGGGCGAGCATTTATAAGGCAAAGGTTTACTTGACCTCTAATTCACCTATTTCTTTGTTCGTTTTTGGCAGAGACTAGTTTATCTTTTCTTTGGGTTGGGAAGTGACCTAGTTTTTGATAGGAACCAAGTCATTTTTTTTTTCACTTTTGAAATCATTAATATATATTGGGTACAATATTATAAACAATAGATAATTATAATAATAATTACGAAATCTGCATAAATTAAAATATGAAATTTATGCAGATTTTACAACCGGGCAATGTTGGGCACCCTGCTAGCAATATATATATATATATATATATATATATATATATATATATATATATTAAATAAACAAATTAAGAATAAAAGTTACATAAAACTTTATTATATAATCAAATCAATAAAGAGGGAAGAGGAGAAAAAGGAAAAAATTTTTTTAGACCATGGCATTTTTATTTGATGTGTGAATTGCTCCTCCTATCCGTGTAGAGCTTTTACTATCTTGGTAGGTTTGCTTGGTTAGAGATATCTTAATTAGGTTTATATATATATATATATATATATATATATATATATATAATCTATCTTTTTAGAATTCATTTTCTTATTTGAAGCAATATTTTAATAAGCCAGATTTCTTTTCCTGACAGCAACTCAGTGAGGTCATGGGACCAGTGCTTTTATGAAGACACAATCTCTAGGTGATTGCCTATCCAGGCTAAAAGTCGCTTCATCCGATAGGAAGTGATAAAAATGACTTGAAAGAAAGAGGGATAATTAAAGACTTGGCAGAAATAGATTAGCTTGGAAGTCAATTTCTTGAAACCATCCAATACATGCCAACTTGTAAAATAGATGATAAACCAAATATGACGATGATGATGATGTTTTGGAGGAGGAGAAGAAGGGTGAGCATCACTCACTAATTTTGAATGAATCAGTTGATTATCGTTGGTATTCGTTTCTCCAATACCTTTCTGATCCCCATCTGGCATCGATTGAAATGAATGGCTCTCGTCTAGGGGAGGCCCCATGTTTTGATAAGCTTCTGGGTTTGACCTTTACTCCTGATCTGAAATGGAACACATACATCAAGTCTGTGGCCAAGGTCGCTGGGAAAATGGTGGGATCCTTCTACCTCTCCAGAAGATATCTCACTAATGATGCAATTCTCTATCTATATAAAAGCCAAGTACGTCCAAGGATGGAGTACTGCTGCCACATCTGAGCAGGAGCTGCTAAAAACAGCCTATCCTGCCTTGACAGAGTACAAAATAGACTTCGTGGCTTGGTAGAGGATGTCCTTTTCTCTTCCCTGCAACCTCTCTCCCACAGAAGAAACGTTGAAAGCCTGTCTTTGTTTTATCGTTATTTCCATGGCAAGTGCTCGTCTGAGCTCCATTCTCTGGTCCCCTCTCGCCAATCTTTCATGAAAAACACCCGACTAGCTGAAACCACTGTCAATAACTTTCCCCACTCTTTATCCATGCCTAAATCAAAACGTAGATTCCATGAACAAAGCTTCTTTCTTAGAACTGCACGCCTGTGGAACTCTCTGCCGCTTGGCTGTTCCCCCCCCCCGCCCGAATTCAACTTGGATGTCTTCAAGTCCAACACAAACAAATTCCTGATGAACCGCCCCCTTAAGTAATGACACCTTATCAAATCCCAATACTAACTATTACTACGATACTATCCCATTGATTACTGTACACACAATAACCCTTATCTCCGAGTGGCTCACGGGCCTTGATAAGTGGTGACCCCCCATGTAAAAAAAAAAAAAATAGAATTCTTTCTATGAAAACATTGGGTACCTACAGGAAGGATCACATAAAAGTTTCCAATATCCCTAATTGAGACTGTTTATGTGGAACGAGCTGGATTCGAACTTGGCACGCTCAAGTGCTATTTACTACTTAGTTATTGTGACATCCTTATTTAAAAATTCTATATTCATTTATTGTCATTTCACCCCAAACAAGACACAGAAATACTTAGTCGTGAGCGGCTAATATTTGGGACCGTATTTGCAGGGGTACTATTTATGGAGTTGGGCAGTGAGATGTCTGTTCACATTACACTTGAATTTCTGCATGTCAGTACAGTCAAGGGAGCAGGGGGCCGGGAGGGAATTCCAAAGTGCAGTGAGGGGAAAAACACTATTTGAGTAAAAGGCTTTACGGCATCTAGGGACCTCTACAGTATAGAGGTGGGATTTTGCTGCCAGTCAGGTTTGTCACGGGTATTGTCGTTGAAGGGTCGGAGTTGGTCAGAGCACTTGCCATTGAAATGCTTGTAAAACAGGCACAAGGATGCCACGTTTCAGCGAGGGAACAGAGGTTGGAGTTTAGTCGGTTCGATGCCTTCAGTTAGTCTCAAAAGACAAATGATACCCTTTGAATGGGCAGCTGCGCATGTAATTGTGAAGCAAGGGTTGCGCAATCTCCAACCACACCTCTCCTGAATCAGCAGTTTGAGTCCAATGGCAAGGAGAAGTCCAAGACGACTGAAAACCATGCCGAGACAAACGGAGAGCACATACAGCACCTGGAAGTTCTAAATGGTCACCCATCTCAATGTTGCTTAACTTCAGTGATCTAGCGGGAGCCAGTGTGTCAACGTGATTTATGCCGTATGGAGTCTAGTTGATAGTTCAGGACCTATTAGGTTGGCTTTATAATAATGATGATGATGATGATGAGTCTCTCCAATTTCTGTAATTGCGTTATTATGATGTCTTTATGTTGATAATCCTCCATTTTAAAAAAGCTATAGATGTTGACATGCAGGGTACCAGCAACGATGTGTATAATGAGTTATACATACCTCAGACAAATGTGACCTTTAACAAATGCATATCAATGTGTGAATCTGACAGCATTTGAAATCAGCTACATGATTACATAGTCTGTGCAGATATCCATTATGCTACTTACAATCTCCCCAAAGAAACGCTCGATGTAGCACTTTTAATGTTTATCGAAAGGCAGTCTTATGCCACACTTCAAAAGATTCTTAAAAAGGAAAACGCCAAGTTTTGTGACGAATTAAATCAACCAACTCTCATATCTTGAAGCCGTAGAATTGCCGTAATGACGTCAAAGAACGGCGGAGGAATTGAAAGGAGAAATGAAAAACAAATTTCAGAAAACAAGATAAAGCGAAATCCTGGAATTTTTATTTGTCTGCAACGCATAAGATTAAATAAAGTCTTGGAGATAAGAATGTGCACGATTCGAAATGTGATGTAATTGCAATTCTGCAATGAGAGATAGTGCCATTCTGGTTGTTTAACGACTTCAAGAAAACAAACACACACACACACACTCTCTCTCTCTCTCTCTCTCTCTCTCTCTCTCTCTCTCTCTTTCTCTCTCACACACACACATTCTTTGGGTTGTTTAAGTCTGTTTTATGGCATGTCAGCCCCTTTTAGGTCACTTAATACTAGCTGGCAACCCAGCGTTGCCCGGTCGTGCAATATACTTAAACATGATATTTTAATTTATACAGATTGCATATGTATTATTATAGAATCAATCCTCTATCGATTATTATCTATTACAAGGAATAATTTGCCCAGTGAACTAATTCAAAAAATAATAAAAATAAAAATAAAAAAATAATAATGACAATGTCGTCCATCAACTTCCGTCTGTGTTTGTTTACAATATCACATCAGCTGATATTTGAGCTTGACGATGAATGCCCTGGAAAAGTCACTTCTGATTAATGTTCAGTTTTAAAATATGCAAACAAAGAAATGATTTGCAACGATTTTAAACGTTATTGTACTTTGGGGTATCTGCACCAACAAAAAAAAGTGCTCTTTATATGCGTGGTTGCCAAAAGAGCACTTTTAGTTAGTTGGTGCAATTAACCCCAGACATAGCGCAATTAACCCAAAATACAGTACTCTTCTTTTATCGTAAATTGAACTTAATAAGAAGAAAAAAATGAAATAAAATGGTGTGTTACATCCGGGCTTGAACAGGGGATCATTCAGGCTGTAGTTGAATGCTCTACTCCTAAGCTATGTCTCAGATTATAAAACATCTGTTTGTTTATTTTTAAGAAGAAATGATTTGCTGAAATTTTATTATCTCCCTTGGCTGATGTAACGTAAAATATTCCCCTGTAAAAATAATTCTTTTTTTATCTATAAGAGAGAAAAGCTAATTTTAAGATCGGCTCTTTTTCGATTTTTGATACTCATTACATGAATTTCTGTACAAAACATATTTAATAACACTGCCAGCCATATAAATTACCTTTGTATGAAATTTACAAAGGATATGCTCAGCCGTTTCGGAACCTATGAGGAATGAAGTCGCACACACACACAGACACACACAAAGTGACTTTTATATAATAGTGCAACTGACATGAGTGCTAAATAATAAGCAGTTCTAAGTGACAGTCTATTGGAGGCTGATTTATTCTATGTAAAAATTAAAATGAACTTCTTAATATACCCGGTTATCGATTTGCAAGGCACTTCATAAAGGTTAACTAATTTGCATATTCTCTTGAAAAACAAATTTTCATTAATTAATTATTGATTTTTTAAATTTCTTATTAGATGAGTTGCGCACAGTTCTATTTATGCCTTTCTTTTACATTGTGCACAGTATATATATATATATATATAACTACTTCATTTATTCGCATAAATTTAATATACGAAAGTATAGATTTATGCGTAAACTTTAAGTATTTACTTCAAAAGTGCTCAATACGTAGGTAAAGCTAGTTAGTAATTTATAAAATATATATGGCGATTAAGCTACACTGAATATTCTGCGTTTCATCCAACTATAGGATTCGTCAGGCTTATGCGCGAATTCTGTCGTTGCTTCTTGTTTTTATATATGTTGAGGATTTCTAGTCGGCCAATCAGCTTTCTAGTATCCACCGCGCCCCTTCCTACCAGCCAATGGGCATGCATTTTATCAAACAAAGGATCTGTTTTAGAACTAGGTTAGAAAAAAAAAAGGATCTGTTTTAGAACAAGGTTAGAAAAAAAAAAAAAGAAAAAGAAAAAAGGAGAACGACTACCTAAAACCACTAACCTAGTTCTAAAACAGATCCTTTGTTTGATAAAATGCATGCCCATTGGCTGGTAGGAAGGGGCGCAGTGGATACTAGAAAGCTGATTGGCCGACTAGAAATCCTCAACATGTATAAAAACAAGAAGCAACGACAGAATTCGCGCATAAGCCTGACGAATCCTATAGTTGGATGAAACGCAGAATATTCAGTGTAGCTTAATCGCCATATGTATTTTATAAATTACTATATATATATATATATATATATATATATATATATATATATTTGCTCAATCTTGTATATCGAGCAATTTTTATTTAGGTGGGATAGTACTTATAGAATATTACCGCCAGTAATATTTTGTAAAACTTATAAGCGCAGGTTTACATACCAGTTGATCGTTAGATAATTTTATTCTGAAGTATATATATATATATATATATATCATGATTGTTTGTAGGTTACAGAATTTAAATATTACCATCATGAAGGAAAAACTTTTATAATTCATGATTAAAAGTGAAATGCGTTTTAAAATAAAGGAAAGGGGGCGAGGAACAGGAAAGAAAAATAAAGGGGGGGGTCAGCTTTTAAATTCCTCATACGATTTTGGTAACAAAAACACCATCTAGTTACCTTACATCAATGCACTGCAAATCTACATATACACGCTGGGATTCATTTTGCTTCCAAAAACGTAAGATCAATTTAACTTGGACCCTAACACATCGTGCCATTAAGATTTGGTGAAAATCAAATTTGGATGAAGAATTTAAAACAATTACTGATACCCTATCCAAGAATGGGTACCCTCTTGATGTGATTAGGTCAGTTATGCACTGGAAAATAACTGAGTTTTCTAAAACTAAAATTCAAACAGTAAATAAATGTCAAGTATATCTATGTTTACCATGGTTGGGGACAGTAAGTGAGAAATTCGCCAAAGAAATCAGCTCAACGGTGCAAAAATGTTATTTTGCTTCAAATGTACGTGTTGTGTTCTCTACGAGAACTTTAATGCCATCCTCTCAAAAAGATGTTCTACCTCCCCATCATCATAATAATAATGTAATTTGCAATTTTGAATGTAGTTGCGGTGCAAACTATGTGGGTCGAACAACATTAAGATTCGATGGAAGAGTCCAACAGCATGTACCTACCAAAATTAGAAATGAGACATACCAAACAACAGATGTACTTGCCAACGCATACGGATTTTCAATCACTGACGTTTCATTAAAAAAACCCATTATGTGCAGCGAACTTTAGCCCTGACTCATTTCCAATTCTGAGTCGTGCTCATTCAACATTTAATTTAAAGGTCTTGGAGACTGTTCACGTTCGGTAGAGAAAGCCTTCTACCTGTAAACAGAGAGAATGTCTCTTAGGTCTAAGCGTGATTAGTCTTTAGGATTTTCGGAAAAATATCATAGTGTTGCTTTATTTTAATCACCCCCCCCCCTTTTTCTCCACCCATAACGGAACGATACGTAAATTTATTTTAACAATGTACATATTTTCGATTTCCCCTTTTTTAAATTCGTCAATATAGCTTTAAGAAAGTGAAGGCGAAATCCGTCAGTTGACTCCCCCCTCTTATTTTTCTTTCCTCTTCTTCATCCCTTTTTCTTTATTTTAAAATGCATTTTACATTTAATAATGAATTATAAAAGTTTCCTTCATGATTGCAATATATATATATATATATATATATATATATATATATATATATATAATTATTTAAATAGACATTCCGACGAGTTATTTGCGGGCATCGCTTCTGTGGTTGAGTGGGAGAACTGCCGACTGTCAACAGGATGGTTCTAGGTTCAATCCTTGGCTTGGGAGAGATGCTAGTCTAGCAGCACTGATGTGTTGTGATACAACGAAACAGGACTGTAAGTCGATGACTACAAATAAATATATATATATATATATATATAAATATATATTTTCTTATTATATATCAATCCTTATATAAGAAGCTCAATGTAATTACAGAGCAATATAGAACATAAATGACAAAAAGTTATATTCCAAAATTCATGATGTTGACCATCTTATAATTTATTCCTTTAATTCAGTTGACTTATACAATTCTTGACAGTATCTGTTTCATAGCGCAAAAAGTGATTAATGAAGTGATTGATTTTGCGCTACGAAACAAATACTGTCAAGAATTGTATAAGTCAACTGAATTAAAGGAATAAATTATAAGATGGTCAGCATCATGAATTTTGGAATATAACTTTTTGTCATTTATTCTCTCTCTCTCTCTCTCTCTCTCTCTATATATATATATATATATATATATATATATATATATATATATATATATATATATATAAACTGTATGCAAAATAATTAATAAATAAATAATATTTGTTTACGTTCAAAAAATATGGGTGATTTCCTAACCAAAAAGATTTTCCATGATCTTCAAGGTTGAAGACACTATTAACCGTATTCTCATTTAAAAATCAACAAAAAATCGCTATCTATAATATAAATCTCACCTGTATGTATGTATGTATGTATGTATGTATGTATGCCTAAAACTTTGGACAGAGGTGACAGATTTTCACGAAATCAGTATCATTTTATCGTTTTAAAGCTCGACTCTTCGGACAACAAATATTGAAAAATTGACTAAAAACATTAATTCCTATACCCTCAACTGGACACTTTTCTACAGGGAGGGGTCGCTTTTTTTCATTGATATTTTTGAAAGTCATCCCATCCCTTCTTTTCGATTGACTAGCCTTAATTTAAACCTTCTCCATTTCCGGTTTTGCAACGGACGCAACAGCAAAGATGTCACTTTTTTTCACCTTCTTTTCCTCCTTCGTGGTACGGGTTCGACCTTGCCCGCCTACCAATTTTTTTTTTTTTTTTTTTTTTTTGCTCAGCACACACCTCCAAACACCCAGGCTAGTATATTAAGAAAATATATATGACAATTAAGCTACACAGAATTTTTCAGATTTCATCCTTGATAGACGAGTTCAAACAAAGGAATATAATAATGAAAAATCTTTAATCCATGAATTTTCCAAGCTAGATTCTTTTCATCAGAGGTTAAACATGAGTAAAATGTATGACTTATCAATATAAATTTGAAAAAAATATATTCAAAACTTTTTGTGAACTGAAAAGCATTTTCAATAGAATTAAAAGAATAAAAGTAAAATATAAAATCATTTAATTCATTAATTAAGTTACATACTCTAATGGCAAAAAAAAAAAAATGAAAATAAAAAAGAATCTGTAATCCGAATAAATTATAATGAAATCCAAAGACGTCTGCT
This sequence comes from Euprymna scolopes, assembly GCF_053919585.1. Lineage (NCBI taxonomy): Eukaryota > Metazoa > Mollusca > Cephalopoda > Sepiida > Sepiolidae > Euprymna > Euprymna scolopes. Next base: position 940,726 of record NC_136512.1, on the reverse strand, counting down.
AAATTTAGAATAGGACGCGTAGAGTGACCTGATTCATAATATATCCTAAGTGACACAACGTGGAATGCTGGTTCACAATCCCTGTTCTTGACTCACCGAGAAGATCACAAAGGATCCAATCAGTGAATAGAAAGCAAACGAATCAATGGACTCAATCAATTGTGAACTAAACTTCAATTCGGCAACCTGTTGCCTTGTGAAAAAGGTCACACAGTTTTCTCCGATATGTCGACATTTTGTATGGCTTTCCGTCGGCTGCACTAAACCACATTTCTCTATTCTGCTTTTTGTCTCGTATTTTTTTCCTTTTCTTCATTTGTTCCGCCATCTTTAAAGTTTTCTTTTCTGCACTAGAATCTTAGAAATAGAATCCGTGCAAGATAGCAGGCAACACATGGTTTAAGTTTAACTAAAATTGATATTTGGAAATCTCTCAGTACACACATGCGCACGCGCGTGCGCACACACACAGACACAGACACAGACACACACACACACACACACACATATATATATATATATAAGTAGTAGCGTTCGTGTGTGCGTACAACATTCCTACAGCCCACACCACTGAACCGATAGGTGTGTCAGAAATTTCGTGAAAAATAGTGAATAATTCCACCCCGTCTTTCCAAGCTTATAACTACTCGAAAATGTAATTCAAGCCCTAATTTTTTTTTTTTCAATTAAAGGAGCAAGGACCAAGGTTTCATTAAAAAAAAAAAAAAGAACAAACAACGTGTTTTTTTTTTTTAAGGGTTTAAACTTCGGACTTTACCGGTAAATTTCTAAAATAACACTACTTTTTTTGTTTTAAATTTGAATATATTATTTATTGACCTTTTCTCTTCAATTTGTGATATATAACACTTTGGTGAGTAAATTAATTATTTACTTTTTAATAGACATTTCAAAATGGGAGGCGTGAATTATTCGACCCCCTGTCTTTCCAAGCTTATAACTACTCGAAAAATGTAATTCAAGCCCTAATCTTTTTTTTTCAATTAAAGGAGCAAGGACCAAGGTTTCATTTAAAAAAAACAAAAGAAAAAAACAAACAACGTGGTTTAAAAAAAAAAAGCTTTTAAACTTCGAACTTTACAGGTAAATTTCTAAAAAATACTACTTTTTTTGTTTTAAATTTGAATATATTATTTATTGACCTTTTCTCTTCAATTTGTGATGCATAAAACTTTGGTGAGTAAATTAATTATTTACTTTTTAATAGACACTTGAAAATGGGGGGGGGTCGTGAATTTAAAAAAACGTTTGTCTAAAATATTATATTCGGTTTATTAGAAAGAGCATAAAATTTCACATTGATCCTGAAAATATCGTAAAAATAGAATCAATAGAAAAATTTGGATAGATTTTTAAAGTTTAAAAATTGAAAAATATTGAGTTCGTAAAATTCATTACTGTTTTTTAAAAAATAAAAAAAAATATTTCTATTACTTTTAAAACAACTTTAATAGTTTATTTTGGACGTATAATCCATAAAGAAAATAAACAACCCACTTTTAAAGGAGAAATTACTAGTTTTTTATATTTTATTCGCAGTTTCGTGTTAGGGGTGTCAAAAATTCCTACAAAAATTCTGATACACCTACTGAACCGATCATGGCCAAAATTGGCATGATGATGGTCCCCCACCTTGGGATGGTGAACACCATTTTTCAAGGTTACGGTCAAGGTCATAGCCTATGTATATATGCTCTTCTACAATCCACACTACTGGATCGATCATGACTAAACCTTGCATGGTTATAGTCCCCCATCTAGGGATGGTGCACCCCATTTTCAAAGGTCATAACATGTATATATAATCCTACAGCCCACACCACTGAACCGATCACGACTAAACTTGACATGATGATGGTTCCGACTTAGGGATGATGTACACTATTTTTCAAGGTCAAAGGCAAAGATTAAGGCCAGGACTGTGCCTTAAGCTCGTTTTGCACCAGAGCGTACTTTGCTACTCTCTCTCTCTCTCTCTCTCTCTCTCTCTCTCTCTCTCTCTCTATATATATATATATATATATATATATATATATATATATAAAGCTCAACGTCTGTGTATATGTCTATCAAATAAGCTTCTATGTGGTTTGCTGTTATACTGAACATTGTTATCTCTCACTTCTGTAAGACATTTACAGCAAGAACTTGTCTAGTAATTCACGATTGTATTCTTAGTATTGTCTCGACTGAAGATTAAACTTTCAACCCCCAAAAGAGTGTCACAACTGAATTTTACTTAATACATTATCTGTTATGCCATGGGTTGTCATGGACAATTCTAGAATGAACTTTGATATCCTTATACATATTATTGTTTTTAGATGTACAATCTTACTACTTATCACTATAGATCACTACTTATTATTGCAGATTACTATATATATTTTTTTCTTCTTCATTTGAGAATATGACTTTTTGAAGGATAAAACTTTTCTGTCACTTAATGAGAGTCAGTTAGTTATCGTTATAACCAATTGGACCAAAATATGATTTTAATTGTGTAGCACTACTAAAATAATATTTATTTGAATATAGATAAAAGTACATATTTCTCTTTATTACTGAGCACTATTATATAAAACTCGTTAAATTCATTGTTTTTATCTTTGAATATTCTTAACCTGAAATAAGAATTATATATATATATATATATATATATATATAGAGAGAGAGAGAGAGAGACTCTTCCGTCGATTTCGACATATGAAGTTCTGCTATAACAACTAAGTTGTTCAGAAATCCACACAGATGATTTGTTTATAGTGGTGCAGGCTTTGTGTAGAACCAAACACACTTTTTGGTATTACTGCTAATCTTTGTTGGTGCAAAAGAAGAGGTATCAAGAAGCAAAAATAAGTATGATAAAGTTACCCCACCACCAACGGAAACAGGACCCCAGGGGAAAGATCTATGTACGCTTACACCATTTCATGTAGATTTACCAAATTTGGTAGATCAAGGGAAGATTTTGACAGATTACAACTTTTTTACGCATTTTGTGTGAGAGAAAGAAAGATAGACGGATAGATTTTATCTTTTCACAATGGAGTCACCACTTATCGAGGCTCAACAGTCACTCGAGGATAATGGTTAATATATGCAAGGTGATGGTGTAGTAACTGTTAATGGTGTAATTTGGATAAAATTTGGATTATTTAAGGGAGTGCTCGACAAAAACTTGTTTACAATGGACTTGAAGGCTATCATATCAGCCGGGAAGCAGGTCAGTGGAACAGTGTTCCACAAGCGGGCAGTTCTAGGAAAGAAGCTTTATTCATGGAAGTTGCGTTTAGATTTAGGCACACATAGAGAGTGGGAAAATAATTAATAGTAGTTGTAGCTAGTCAAGCGTTTTTTGCGAAAGTTTGGCAAGAGAAGGGACCACAGATTGGAGCTTAATTGAGCACTTGCCATGAAGAGGTTGTAGGGAAGATAAAAGGCATTACCTACTAGATTTCGAAGTCCTAAACATGTCTTTCCTGGTTGAGATCTTGCCAGACACCCTGAAATCACGTGGTTTAGCAACTACCATCTAGAGTCATCTTTGTTATATTTTTACTTACTGATTAGTGTATGAAACCATTCTACAGTCGCGTCGTTGTTGCTGTGAATCCAGATTCATTTCATTGATAGACCAACGGCTCGTTGCATTACACCCTGCAACACTGTATATACTTCCCTCCTCAACTTGTGGATAGCCCCCTAGACACGTCTTTCTTCCTTGAAATCTTACCATACAAAGATAGAAAAAAATCACCCTTAAAACACATGGCTTCATACCTTCCATCTGAGATCACCTGTTTTATTTTCAATTACTGATGAATGTATGAATCATAAAACACCTGTGTCATCGTTATAAACTCAGGTTCTTTTCATTTTGTGATAAACTCCCTCTGACGCTGGTTTTCTCATATATAAGGTATTTTTAAACTATCAGGGTCACCTGGCGTTGCCCGAAACAAACGTATGGTATATTTCTATTAAAACTTCTATCTCTCTACTCCCCTATCTAACCGTCTCTCTTTCCACCTCCCGTTTTTCCCTCCCTCCCTCTTCGCAAACCCTTCTTTCTGCTCTACCCAGTCCATTCTTCTCCAGTTGGACACACACACACACACACACACACACAACTCTTCTTTATATAATAGATTCCTAATGGAATTAAGATTTTATTTTCAAATTCGTGCACTCAAAAACTGACCCTCCCTCTCAAAACATGTCTCAGTTGGCTTTCAATGAATGCATATATTTTTTTCTGAATTTTAGATATTATTCATTCATGGCAACGCTGATCAAGAATATACCAACTTTGTGGGTCTTGCTTTGTAGTTTTTGATTTTTAGATGGGCATACAAACATACATATACACAGGCATTTGCCCATTATATAATAAAAGATATTCACAGAAAAAACAATGATGGTTTTCAGTCATCAGTCGGGGTTTTTTCTCTCGGCACCAAAGCCAACTCCAAGTCAGTTCGTTACCTAATTAGCTAATTAATTAATCAATGTGCCGATCTATACAAGAAAAATAAAGAATAGTAGTAGTATCATATGGGTTATACCGTTACACCACTTTTTTTTTTTTTTTAGCTAGTTTGAGAAATTGTCTTCAGATAGTCTGTCGCCTAGCCTCCTTCCAGTCAAGCCATTGGACAGTGTAGGATCAGGTGGTCAGTGTCCTGGGGAGGGGGCTTCCTTGCACTTTGGACAGATTTCGGGGGTCTATTTGTCTCCATCTGTGTTTGTTTACTGCAGTCCGGTAGTGTCTTGTTCTGATACGGTTTGTGGCTACCCACTGCTACTTACTCTTTGTAGCAAAACTTAGGAGATGTAAACTTGGGTGTTCAATGATGTCTCCTCCTTTAGGAGTATTGTTTCCCCGATTCTGTCTTCCATGTCTCAACTGGGTCAATTTTTTTTTTTTTTATATAGTTGTAGAAGGGCTTTCAGGACTTGAGTCTGGAGGTATCTGGGAGCATTATTTTTAAATTTATTAGATTGGTAAGTCCCTGATGTCCTTCTCGACGTTTTGAATCCATTTTTGAGTTGCCCCTTCCCTCCTTATGCAAAAATAAGGATAAAGGATGAAAAGAAAAAAAGAAAAAGATAAAAAAAAGAAGTGTGTGAGAGTAAAAACTAAGATAAAGTGAAATAAAAAAAAATAGAATTTGTAGTCGAGAAATGTAAAGGTTGCATGACTAGTGTTAATGTGGTACAATCTGGTAATGGGATAATTGGGTACGTTTTTTTTTTTGTTTTTTTTACATGGAGGTCACCTCTTATCAAGGCCCAGAAGCCACTCGAGGATAAGAGTTATTGCGTGTACAGTAATCAATGGGATAGTATTGTAGTAATCGTTAATATTGGAGATTTGATAAAGTGTCTTACTTAAGGGGGCGATTCATCAGGAATTTGTTTATGTTGGACTTGGTACAGATGAGATATATTCTAGTAAAGTTTTTAAAAAAATATGGATCGAAAGTCCGGTAAAAACATAGAAAAATACAAAAGAATATACTGGCAGAAAAATAAAGTACAATGATAGTATTAATAATAATTATAGTTATAGTCATAATAGCAATAATATTATTATTAATAAAAGTAAGGAGTAGTAATAGTAATTATAGTAATAGTTATAATAACAATAATAATATTATTAATAAAAGTTCAAATAATAACATGTTTGTGTTTTTTGTTTCTTTCCAGGTGCTTTACTAATTGGGAATTTACATAGAAGGGAATCTGTCCAATTTTCTTATCCAATGTAATCTCAGGTAAGTTATTTTTCATTGTTTTATCATAGCATATATAAGGGGAGACTTGATTCCAAACTTCCATTATATTATTTAAAATTTCTTTATATTATTCTTTTATATATTCATATCAGATACATATCAATGATAAATATTTCTCATATGTTATATCTTCCCTCTTTGATTTTCATACAAGTAAATTTTACAGTGTATATGGATTATTTGATATTGAAAGTGCTCATAATTGAACCCTATTTTCAAACCATTCCTTGTTCTGTGGAAAGCAACCATTCATTAAGTCACCTGACGGGCATTTCTGGTTTTAACCGATCATTTGTTTGAAACATTAGCACATCCAGTGTTGCGACTATGAAAAATATACAGGGGAGCCAAAAGTAGATGGACAGCATTGTCTTATCATATATAGTTGTACATATATATGTGATCTCTAAATAAATGATGAGATCACGTTTATGTACAACTATATATATGATAAGACAATGCTGTCCACCTACTTTTGGCTCACCCTGTATATAAATGTAGATGTGTATGTATATAGGTATATATTTTTGTGTATGTATATGTATATAGGTATATATTTTTATGTATGTATGTATATACATAGGTATATATTTTTATGTCAGGTCATGTCATGTGCTACTGGTACCATGTAACCCAGTACTACCTGCCTCATGGTCGGGTCACCGGCGACTAAACTGGTTCCCCCCACCAGACTTGTTTGATGAGGAGGGCGGCTAGTCTCCCTGAAGGATTAAAAACAAGACCTTCCAAAGGGTGAATGAACTCTTTTTCTGGGTCAGCGGCCAACTAGCACCGTGTATATTTGTGTGTGTGTATATGTGTATTGGGGTGGAGAGGGCTCTCGTAAGCCGTGGCGAAGGCAACCTTTCTAGAAGCAAATCTCTGATTTAAAAAACCATAAAGCGGAAGACCATTACCCGCATTAAGCTGGTCTGCAGTTTAATTTGTTGCTGGCTATCTTGCTCTTACTTGTTGCTGGATCTCAACATTTTGAACCGAGAGAGAGACTTAGCTGTCGTACAAAGCTAAGACTCTGTAACATCATATTTGTATAGATACTCCCTCAGGCATTTGGGCTCATGGATTTTAAATGTCTGAGGGAGTGGCACTCGTCTGACAAAACGTTGCAATCATCATATATTTGTATATAAGTATATATACATGTATATATATATATATATATGTATATTTGATGCCACATTCCCCTCAGAAGCCCCTTTAACTGATAACAATGCCCTCTTTCTACTCCCCTCCACCAACGTAATAAAATACAAATATTACTATAGGTTTATACTTTCATACATCCCTCCAGCTTTTTAAGAAACTTTTAAACTCGTACATCTTAACAAGGGGAATACACCCTCACTCTGTATCTAATCCACTCGGCATGCAATAGATTGCACCACATATTACTACTCTTAAATGTAAATACTTCCCCAAACCAGGAATGCATACAGCATCCATTTTCAACAATTATATTTATGTAACGATACTTAGCTATTATTTAAACGGATACTAATACACAGGCCACCTTCATTGAAACGGTACTTTCTTCAAAAGAAACCCAAACATGTTTCACCGGTTTCTTACCGGTGAATCCCTTTTGATCGGCATTCTTCGATTTGTTTTAAATTTCATGAGTCGTTGGTGATTTCTTTCAATTTTCAAAAGTCTTTAAAATGCAGATCCACTTCAATGAAACCATAGCACGTCTCTAAATATGTAAAATATAGTTTTTATATGAATAATTTATATATAAATATACGTATATTTGGGCAGGATTTTTTCCCTATGACATATGTCATTAAATAAAATAGGCGTTTTTGTCTATTAATTCTATTTTCGATCCTTTTCAACTTCTGAATAACAGTCTTCACTTCTGGCGGGAACTGGCTGATATAATCACCATATTTATTATAAGTCTGGGTAATTAACCAATGAGAGAAAAAAAAAACTTTTATAAATTGTTCAAAACCAGTTAGATTAATTTATCCCTGACGATGAATCCTGAAGGATTGGAAAGTACTCCGACTCATGATAAAAATGGCGATTACATCAGCCAGTTCCCGCCTGAAGTGAAGACTGTTATTCGGATGTTGGAAAGGATCGAAAATAGAATTAATAGACAAAAAACGTCTATTTTTATTTAATGAAACATATATTCGTTGAACAGTTATGTTTTATCTCCTTTATTCAAGTTTTTATCTCACTCATAAAATTCCAAAATATCTGCAATTGTATTCTCGTATATATGTACCATGCCAAGTCATGGACATTTTCAGGTTGGTATCTGGGGGCACTTCACTGGGAGAGATGCACCTCCAGTGTTTAAGATATGCATCTAGAAGAAGGTAAACTCTAATGTCAAAACTTGCAGTCTACTGTATGCTCTGTCTTGTAGCAGCCTTTGCACCAACAAAGATTAGCAGTAATACCAAAAAGTGTGTTTGGTTCCACACAAAGCCTGCACCACTATAAACAAATCATCTGTGTGGATTTCTGAACAACTTAGTTGTTATAGCAGAACCTCATATGTCGAAATCGACGGGATATATATATATATATATATATATATATATATATATATATATATATATATATATATATATATACTTATTTCAGGTTAAGAATATTCAAAGATAAAAACAATGAATTTAACGAGTTTAATATAATAGTGCTCAATAATAAAGAGCAAGATTTACTTTTATCTATATTCAAATAAACATTATTTTAGTCGCGCTACACAATTAAAATCATATTTTGGTCCAATTGGTTATAACGATAACTGACTCTCATTAAGTGACAGAAAAGTTTTATCCTTCAAAAAGTCATATTCTCAAATGAAGAAGAAAAAAATATATATAGTAATCTACAATAATAAGTAGTGATCTATAGTGATAAGTAGTAAGATTGTACATCTAAAAACAATATGTATAAGGATCTCAAAATTCATTCTAGAATTGTCCATGATAACCCATGGCATAACAGATAATGTATTAAGTAAAATTTAGTTGTGACACTCTTTTGGGGGTTGAAAGTTTAATCTTCAGTCGAGACAATACTAAGAATACAATCGTGAATTACTAGACAAGTACTTGCTGTAAATGTCTTACAGGAGTGAGAGATAACAATTCAATATAGAGAGTGTAACAATATCTCTTCTGTGTGAAAGCGACTGTAGGGATGAAGAGATTATCCCTCACTAGATCACAAAGTTTTTTTTTTTAATGCTCTGTTACGATATCATCATCATCATCATCATCATCATCATCACGCAGTCCTTCATAGCTGAAGATGACTAGTCGTGGTCTACATGTTTTATTCCATAGTGTTATAGCATTCCATGCTCAATGTGGAAAGTTTCACCACAAGTATTGCATGGATAGTTACCAGGGTTGTGCATTGCGTTTCGATCTGGCCTTTATTTTGGCCTCTATTTCTGCCTTTTCTTTGTTAAGACTATTGCACCGGCAACTTCAGTCTGCTGCTAGCCCTTTCCAATTTTTCGTGTTCATATTCATTGCCTTTTGGGTGGCGTTTTATCACTTCTTTGTAGCAGAGTTTCTGCCTACCAACTTTTCTGTACCCATTTTCCAATTCTCCATACAATAGGATTTTTGGGATGCGATTGCTTTCCATTCAAGTCTATCACAGTTGTGTGGTGGTGAGAGTTAGGGTTAGGGTTAGGGATGTGATTGTTTTCCATTCAAGTCTATCACAGTTGTGTGGTGGTGAGAGTGGCTTCTATGCTGCGCATGTTGACTCTGTTGAGTGCTTCAACATTTGGTATAAGATCGTTCCATTTAATTTTCATAATTTTTCTTAGGTGGCGCTGTTGTATTGCTTCTAACTTCTTTATACAGTAGTATTTCTTTGAACTTATCTCGGTCTTATATAGGCAGAGAATTGCATCAGGGATGAGGTACTTTCTCGAGCTGTAGAATGATCCAACCATTTTTCCAGCATCATTAGCAACAGATTTGATGCATGTCCTCCATTTCAGGTCTGAGGATGAAACTCAGCCAATGAGTCATTTCAAATTAATATTTATTATGTTTTAAGAATTTAAACATAAGAAATACACGATTTAAATATGTAAACATTACTTAAAAATTAACATGACTGTCTTGTAGACGCTTCACATCGGCCATGGTAGTGTGTAAAAAATGTTTACAAATTTTTGTGTTTAAATGCTTAAAATATGATAAATATTAACTCAAAATGACTTCCCATGTTATAACATTTAATATTAAAAAACATTTTTTAATACGTACACAGATTTTTCTTTTTCCATCAACTCAATACTAGATTTAGTGACATCAGCTATTTAGGATAATTTTAGGAACGGCAATGAATTTTGGCACAGTTTGAGGCAATGGGGTGCTCGGAGATCCTTCAAGACGGATCAAAGACATTGGATTCAAAACCAGGCAAAAGTAGATTGGGCTGAGAATAAAATTGCTGGGACCGATGCGACCAGACAACTAGCGATGGACAACGTTTGGGGTTCATTTTTCTGCGCTACGTGATGGTATCACACACACACACACACACACACACAGCTTAACTGAGTTACATTAAGTACTTGTCTGGTGTTACTTCATCGTAGTGCGATCACGAAGAAGATCATCGGGTCACACGACTTGTTAAAAAAAAAGTTACATTTCTTGACGTTCATCTTTGATGGAACAGGTACTTCAGTTAATTAAACAAATAGCAGACTGCAAAAAAATTGGTCTGGAAATTATAAGAGACAGACAAATCTAACTGCAGACAGCACTCATTAATGGTCTTCTTCTATATTAAAACCCAAAGAAATAAAAAAAGAAATAAAAAAAAGAATTAATTGAAGTTTCAAAGTTAACTATATATTAGTGATGGGATGATTCCAGTATTTTTTCAATTTTATTTTATTTTATTTTTATTTTACAATTACCAATTCTGTTCTAAATTCCTGATTCTAATACAATTACCAACTGTAACAGAGCATGAAAGCACATATGCATATGCATGCAAAATGACGGCATTGTTAGAAAAAGGACTATAAAAAGGAGAGAAAGCACGTTAGAGACAAGATCAGGTGAGAAACGTTACAGCTGAACGGAAAAATTCATATATATATATATATATATATATATATATATATTACTTTTACTCAATTTCCTTTACTTTCATTTTTACTATTATTTTATCTTTATCATTATAGTATTATTATCACTTTCTGTTATTATTATTATTATTATTATTATTATTATTATTATTATTATTATTATTCCGAATATATTGGGAGGTATGTAAGAAAGTTGGTGTGAAGTGTGCTGGAAAATGGTTTGAGGAGGGTCCTGATGAAGGGAGAACAAATGAGGATGGCAAGGTAGAGATATGGTAGGACAAAAGTGTCATAACGTCCAAGCAATTGAAACACAATCGTCCGGATTTGGTCGTCATTGACAAGGTCTCAAAAAATGGCAGATTATGGACCTCAGTACCCTTGGACAGGAATGTGATAGAGAAGGAAAATGAGAAATGGAGCAATTATGCTCCATTGGCCTTGGAGATAAGGCGTATACATGGGGTTAAAACACAAATAATCCCGGTCATAGTTGGTACGCTAGGAGTAGTATCAAGTCGTCTGGAAAGACAATTGAAAAAACTACGAATCCCCAATGTTTTAGGCAGCCTTCAGATTTCTGCTATTGTAGGTACCACCAACATCCTTAGGAAAATCCTTGATCTTTAAAACTCTTGGTTTGGAGCAGAGATTGAGGGAAATCCTCTGAAAATCAATCTCATCCCTTTTCAGGGAGACGCTGATAAACGAAATCAGAATTATTATTATCTATATCTACCTAGATGCATATTTTTATAATTTTATAGCTATTCAATCCATGCCCGGCAATTTTTAATTTAATTTTTAATTTAATTTACTTAATTTCTTAGAGACCTTTTATAATAAATGCATTTAAATAGGTAAATCACTTAAATTGGATGTAAATTGGCTTACTTTAAGAGGACGCATCTCAGTTACTGTGAACAACGCCCCCCCCTAATTTGCCTAAATCCTTAATATATACATATATATATATGTATATATACATATATATATATATATATACATATATATATATACATATATATATATGTATATATATATACATATATATATGTATATATATACATATATATATGTATATATATATACATATATATATGTATATATATACATATATATATACATATATATATATATACATATATA
>NC_136512.1:898645-923645 GCF_053919585.1 Euprymna scolopes | reverse complement strand
CGGTTGAGTTTCGATCCTGGCTTGAGGTAGTTGCTTTCTAGCCGCACGGATGAACTGTGAAACAGCGAAACAGTACTGTATGTGGATGACTATACACACACACATATATATATATATATATATATATATATATATATGAAAAATAGATTGGAGGTGGAATTTTTTCAGCGGAGGATTAAAAATTAAAATTTTATTAAAAAATGTTTAGATTATTTTCAATGTCAGAGCTTCCAAGACTAATATATATATATATATATATATATATATATATATATATATATATATAAGTAGTAAGATTGTATGTCTAAAAACAAAAGTAGTTTTACAGCTCCCCAAATTTATACTAGAATTGTCCATAATAACTCGTGGCATAGTGGATAAAATACTTGGTAAAATTCAATTGTAAGTGACACTTTTCAGTCTGGGCGACACTCAAAAGACAATTACAAATTACTTAGGTCTTCTTCTGTCCAGTAATAGCTGACGGAACGAGAGCATGCTATCCCCGTGGATTAAATAAATTGTTCTGTTTGCAATTCCATGCAGATTTCTGAGTTCGACAGAAAGATTCCACTATGATGAGAACAGTAGTCTGAATAATTCAAATAATATGAGCTATCAATCCTCGTCTAAAAAAAAAAAATAGAAATCTAATATATAAAAGGCAAAATGGGCACAAGCATTTGTGTATGTCTGCAAGAGGCTTTTTGCATCGGGGTTCTCGCATTGGTTAGATTCTGCGAGAAGTTTTCGTATACTTCCCAGATCGTAATATCTCGCATTCACAAACGGACATCGTCTCAATCTTCATTTTGATCGAGTGAAAAAAAATTTCCACTGTGCTGTCGTCTCCAGTGTTTGTTTGTCTTTTTCATATAAATAAAGTGAAACTATTCAAATGCAACTACCTGGCCTTCTGGCTGGGTAGTATCTGTTATATAATTCGTTCTTGGTCAATGTAGGGGGAAACCTTTCATGCTGAGATAATTACTATTCATTTGGATACAGCCAGAGTCCCCACTTTTTTTGGGGGGGGAGCTGGTCCCCCCCCCCCTCTATATTAAAATGTCTAATTTACTTTTGGAGAAGATTTAAAAGCAACCCCATTTCTGCAAGTCATCTTTTGTTTTTGATTGACTATGTCAAATTTGAACGCTTTAGACTTCTGGTCACGTCATGGAGTAGCAGTAAGACGTTAGATTTTTTTTCACTTTCTTTCCTGCCTTCGTGTCACAGGTTCGAGCCTGTCTGCCTGCCTGCCTACTACCACTTTTTTTTTTTTTTTTTTTTTTCAACATACATCTATAAACACCCGGGCAACGCCGGGCACCCAGGCTAGTATAATATAAAAAGCTAAATGCTATAATATTATTAATGAATGCTATTTTGCATGACCTGCTGACATGCTGTTCCATTCAAAGACTCAACTTCTTCGTTTCACGCATTCATATTATAAAGATTTTTTTCCTTGCTATGTTTGAAATCTCTTTAAGCCTTTAAAATCATAGTTGCATTTTTTAACTCCAATCCGTTGCTAGTCATTAAAAGCATACTTTGTCATAAAATCCAAATTTATGTTTGAAAATAATCGACAAATAATTGCAGCTCATTGCTGTTTGCAAAATTTAGAAGGAAATTCTTCAATGTTGAATCATAATACGTAAATCAAATCCGTAATAACTGGAAGCGATACTCAGCACACGTGCACTCATGGGCAGGTATGCGATATTAACGGAAATCCGACGATGATGCCAACTATTGCATAATAATAGATCGGGTTTGTCTGTCAATTCACCCAATTGTCTGTCTGTGTCTATGTGTACATTGCTAACCACTTTGCTGCAATTAAACACACACACACACACACATTAGTGACGGGACGATTCTAATATTTTTCCCGATTCCATACAAAATCAAATAAAAAAGACAATGGAAAGAATTATTTTTGCCATTGGAAAATAGGCACAAATTTTTCCGATTCCAATACCACTAAAAGTTCTGACTTTTCCGATTCCCAATTCCGATTAATCGTCTCAGCAGTAAGTGTGTTTATAGGGAGAAGTGAATATTAAATTGTATATCACCCTTTATTTATACCAATCCTTTTATTTGTAAAGCTCGATGTATGTTAAATATAACTAAAGAGCATATAAAAATAAATGACAAAACGTCTACATTCCAAATTTCAACATGTTGGCTGTCTTGCCGTTTATTTCTTTCAACATATTAAAATGTTCAATTCTTGACAACACCTGTTTTGTAGCGCAGAAATGATAATGAGTCACGGTGGAAAATATTTTATAATTTACATAATATGATTCTTTCTGCGCTACATATAGTGGCTGTCCCAAATTGAACATTTTTACATGCCGAAAGAAATAAACGGTAAAATGGACAACATTTGGAAATTTGGAATGTAGATTTTTGTCATTTATATATATATATATATATATATATATATATATATATATATATATATATATATTATTTTGTATTCCTGCACGTCACCAATTGAAAACGAATAAAGAAAAGTTATAAGCTTTTATACTTTTCGTATTCCTTTTTATACATTTCCATTCATATATATATATATATTTTATTTTTTTTTATTACATTTTCACCCCAAACAAGGCATATTGCCACTTTGGTGTAGGGGGCTACTATCAGGGGAAACATCTACTGGGGTACTATGTAGGGATTAGGGCAGCGAGATGTTGGTTCACGTTGCACTTGAACTTATGCATGTCAGTACAGTTGGGGAAGCAGTGACCTGGAATGGAATTCCAAAGTCTAGCAGTTCTGGGGAAGAAACTACTGGAGTAGAAAGATCTTTTACATCTAGGGATCTCTACAGTGTGGGGGTGGGATTTTGCAGCTTGTCGGGTCTGTCGAGGGTGTTCACGTCGTGAGGGCACAAGTGCTTGCAGTTCTTCAGAGCATTCACCATTATAATACTTGTAGAACAGGCAGAGGGATGCAACGTTTCGACGATGGGACAGAGGCTGAAGTTTAGATGCCAGTTTAGGGCCTATCAGATTGTCGACTCTCTTTTGAACCCTGTCAAGGAGCGAGAGACTAGTAGCCGATGCACCGGCCCAAATATGACAGCAATACTCCATACATGGGCGAATAGTGGCCTTATAGAGGTACAGGATACTTTCGGGTGTTAGAAGTTTTCTAGCACGGTAGAGAGAGCCCACCTTCCTTGCAGCGGCCCTGGCAATGCCCTCGATGTAATTGTTCCAACTCATGTTTCCTGTGAACGTTAGGCCAAGGAGCTTGAGAGACGTACTCTCAGATAAAGAGTCGTTGGCCATTGCTATAGGTGGTAGAGAAGGTTTCTTGTAATTATTGAATGAAACCAGTTTTGTCTTGGTGGCATTGAACGTTACCATCCATTTTTGTCCCCATTCCACTACTGATTGGAGGTCATCCTCTAGTGTTTCTGCCATTACTTTAGATACATGTTCGTTTGTTTTCCTGTC
Source organism: Euprymna scolopes (assembly GCF_053919585.1). NCBI lineage: Eukaryota > Metazoa > Mollusca > Cephalopoda > Sepiida > Sepiolidae > Euprymna > Euprymna scolopes. Next base: position 920,160 of record NC_136512.1, on the reverse strand, counting down.
GTGCCTGCTATAGAGTGTGGTGTCATCAGCATATATACCCATCTCAAAGGCAATTTTGTCGGGGAGGTCATTTATGAATATCAGGAACAATAGAGGTCCAAGGATAGAACCCTGGGGCACTCCCGCATTTATATCATATTGCTTGGATGTACGACCGTCGAGGACAACCTGGATTTTTCTCTTATCTAAGAAGGATTTAATTATGTTAAGTATTCTACCAGTGATACCGTAAGATCTAATCTTCCTGAGGAGACCCTCATGCCATACCCTGTCAAAAGCCTTAGATATATCTAGAGCTACCGCTCTGCCCTCTCCCGCTTTGTCCAGTGAATGGTATATGCGTTCAGAGATTACAGTGAGGATGTCTGCCGTGGAACGGGCTTGTCTAAATCCATATTGATGGTCGGTCAGAAGTTTAGCATCTGTAAGGTGCTGGACTAGAGCATGGTTAATTAAGGTCTCAAATATTTTTGCAAAAAGTGGGAGGAGGCTAATAGGGCGATAATTTAATGGGTCAGTTCTTTCGCCAGAATTCTTGAATACTGGTACTACAGAAGCAGTTTTCCAACAGCTCGGAAAGCAAGATTCATTAAGGCATTTGTTGTAAAGTTTGGAGAGAACTGGAGCTACTTCGGCTGAGCACTTTTTTAATAGCACAGCTGGGATGAGGTAGGGTCCACATGCTTTGGAAGTGTCAAGGTTTTTTATGATAGCATGCACCTGAGCAGGGGTGATTTTCAGATCGTCTAGCGTGGCGTCTGTCCGCATAGGAAATTGAGGTAGGGGGTGGTTTAGAGGGTCCAGTGTGGAGTTTGAGGCAAACCGACTGGCAAACATGTTAGCCTTCTCGGTTGCTGAGCAAAGAACCTCGTGATTGTTAAGGCACTCGGCGTTGCCCAGTCGTAAAATATATCTAAATATATTTTAATTTATGAAAATTTCGTATTTATTATTATAAAGCCAATTCTGTATTGGTTATTATATTGTATAATAGTGATTTCAAAAGTACAAAAGATAATCACTTGGGTGCCATCAGCTAGAATCGAAACCAAAACATGTAACTCTTCAGCTTTATTCATTACCGTTTGATCTATGTCCATATGCATTTAAAGCTAAACGATATAAATGCATATAATAACAATTAGTCGACTATTTTGACCCCTTTAGCAGTTTTTTAAACGGCTAAAATCAAATCGAATTTGTTCCACAAGTCCAAATCACCTGTATATCAAGTTTCAAGTTTGTAGACCAAAACATTGACAGAGCAGTTTGATAGAGATCGTTTCTACGACAGACAGACAAGTACATTTATATATATATATATACATTCGATGCCTCCGTTCAGTCTTGAAAGACAAAGGATACCCTCTGTAGGGACAGCTGCATGTGTAATTGTGTGGCAAGGGTTGCACAGTCCTCACCCACAACTCTCCTGAATCGGCACTGTTTGAGTCTAGTGGCTAGGAGAAGTTTTGGACGACTGAAAACAATGTCAAGATACGCGGAGAGCACATACAGCACCTTTAAGTCTCAAATGGTTTCCCATCTGGTACTGGCCAGACTCATCGTTGCTTAACTTTGGTGATCTGACAGGAACTGGTGTATCAAACGTGATTATGCCATGTTATTTATATACATATATAGATAGATAATGGTTATGCCGCTGTAGCTTCCTAGCTGTAAATCTACTGAAACTCTAATGTTTAGTAGAAAATGTGCAATGACAAGCATAGTGTTATTATAGTATGTTTATTTTTATCCTTTTTATAATCCGATAATAAAAGTGCGTATTTATGTTGTATCGTCGAATGGAAAGTAATACACGGATATAAAATATAGAATAGATTTATTCAGTTGGTACAATAATAGAAGTCTGTGTTGGGTAGCAACAACTGATAAGTTGATAAATAAACTGCTAAGTGTTTGCATTCCAACTTGCTGTTTAAGTGACTATGACTAGCTTCTCTCTTATTAAATATAGTATGTGAACCGTAGTTATGTGTTCGAGCCACGTCACAACAATTTATTTCTTTCAAGATATACAATCAATGCTGGGTTGCTCTGTTACTAATGAATTCCCATTGCATTTTAATAATTCATATTAATGATAACCAGTCTTTAATTAAACCTGTCCTAGAGTTATCACAGCTCGTAACGCAGCCTTCTCCATCCAATTTTAGCTTTCCTCAAGTTGGACACATTCTATTTCCAGTCTACTGAAGCAGAACCGTCATGATGTTTGTTTAATGGTTCACTGACTTGTTAGAAGACAACTCTTCCCTGTGCAGGTTGGCCACGTTGCTGTGGTGAAGCACGGTTTTCTTTTATTTTGGTGACGTATATTAACATTGTAAATTGTCGAGTACTAAACCATCCATGACCAACTGGGTTTGTATTTCTTATATATTTGACTAGCAAGGCTACCCGACATTGCCTGAGGACAAAAGTGTAACATATTTATATTAAAACTTGTATCTCTCTACATTCCTCTATCTTTCTCTCCCCGACCCCGTTTTCACCTCTTTCTCCCCAACCTCCTCTTTCTCCTCTGCCCAGCCCATTCCTCTCTAGTCATACACACACACATACACACACACACACACACACACACACACACACACGCAACTCTTTATATTATAGATTCCTTCAGGAATCAGTTGGTATTTTACTTTAACAAATTAATACATAATAAAACTCAAAAACCGATACTCCTGACGGAACCTGGGTCATTTGACTTCCAGAAGAAAATATTATTTTGAAATTTTATATATTATTTTTCAGAGAAAGGCTGATTAAGAATACGCCAACTTTATGGGTGATTATTGTGTAGTTTTTTTTATTTTTAGTTGGACATACAAACATAGGCACACAAAAAGATAACTGCCTTTTATTAGTATTGGAATCATTAATCAGAATCGGAAAAATCGGAACTTTTGGGGGTATTGGAATCAGTATTGGAATTGAAAGAATTGAACCTAATTCCGATTCCAAAAACGATTCTTTTAATTTTTTTTTTTTTTTGCTATTATTTTTTAAAGCTTAAGTGAATCCTTTAATGTACGCCCCTCACAAATTTATTTGCGAAACTATCTGCCTACATTAATTATTTACTTAATTTTCTAACTTAAAAATGGATTTTTGCACAAATGGACAGAAACACCGATTTTATGCAGCATGTGTATGTTTGATAATAATACAGTACTCTATAATATGCATGAGGAAAGAACGGATGTACACAAATCTAAGACGATGGAAGAATCCTTAGAAAATGACCTCTAAACCGTGGTGGAATGGAACTATAAATGAATGGTAACATTTAATGCTAATAAGACTAAGCTGCTCTCCTTTAACAATTACAAGCTTTCCCAACCACCGATATCCATAACATCCTACCCGAGAATTCTTTCTTGAAACTCCTTGGCTTAACATTCACAGGCAATATGAACTGGAAAAAATACATTGAGGACATTGAGAAGGCTGCTGCAAGGAAGGTGGGTTACCTCTATCATGCTAGAAGACTACTCACACCTAAGAGTATTCTGTACCTCTACAAGGCCACCATTCGCACATATATGGAGTATTTTTGCCACATCTGGTTTGGTGCATCTACTGCCAGTCTCTTCCTCTTGGACAAAGTTCAAAAAAGAGTCTCCAATCTAAGAGATCCCACTTTGTCAACTAAGCTCCAGCCCCTGTCCCATCGCCGTAGTGTTGCATGCCTCTGCTTGCTTTATAAGTATTTTAATAGAATTTGCTCTGAACTCATTGCACTTGTGCTCTCTCGACGTACATTCCCTCGACAAACCCGCTTAGCAACAAAATCATACCCCTTCACTATTAAGGTCCCTAAATGACAGAAAGCTTTCTACCCTAATAGTTTCTTCCCTCGAACAGCTAAACTTTGGAATTCATTTCCTACTACCTACTTCCCTGACTGTACTGATATGCAAAAGGTTAAATGTAATGTAAACCAACATCTTGTTAACCTTCCTTAAGCATGGTCCCAAATAGTAGCTCCTTACGTCCAAGTGGCGATATGCCTTGTTTGTGGTGAATGTAAGAAAAAAAGATTACATTATTCAACGTGTCGACTGTACTGACGGGCTTCCTGGAAAGAACTGACTAGAAACACTTTGTTCTCTTGCTCGAACACATAACGTCATCTCTATCGTTATCTTCGATAGTATTTTTCGTCTAGTGAGCTTGACCTTTACCGTCCGCTCGAATCACACCACCTACCTCTAAGTACTCTTTGTTTGCTGCCAGATTATTCTGACATGCACTAAGATGACCCTCGCTAAAATTCACACTAGTTAAATTAATTGTTACTTAATGACGTAGGGCACCAAATATATAACAAGCATGAGGGTAAAACAAATAAACACATACCTAAGGAAATTGCTGAAACTCTAGCGGAAGACCTCAAATCGGTAGTGGAATGGGCAGTAAATGGTTAGTAACATTCAATGCTGCCAAGACAAAGCTTATCTCATTTGATAATTACAAGAAACCTTCTCAAGCAATGATTGTCAGGGTTAATAATACACTGAAAGTACTTTCCCCAAGCTCCTAGAGTTAACATTCACAGACAACATGAATTGGAACAAATACATTGCGGTAATTGTCACATTTGCTGCTAGAAAAATGGGCTCTCTTTGTTAAAAGGCTATTCACACTTGAGAGTATCCTGTATCTCTACAAGGACAAAGTTCGTCTATGCATGGAGTATTGTTGCTACATCTGGGCTGGTACATCTACCACTAGTCTCTCGCGCATTGATAGAGTTAAAAAAAAAAGAGTCGCCAACCTAATGGGTCCTGAACTATTAACTAAACTCCAACCTCTGTTCCATTGCTGAAACATGGCACTCTTTTGCCTGTTTTGCAAGTATTTCAATGGCAAGTGCTCTGACGAACTGAAAGAACTAGTATCCCCTCAATGACATTACCCTCGACAAACCCAGAAAGCAGCAAAATCCTACCCCCTACACTGCAAACATCTCTAGATGCTGTAAAGCCTTGCACTCAAATAGTTTTTTCCCTCAGACTTCTGCACTTTAAAATTTCTTCCCAGTCCCCTGTTTCCCTAACTGTACTGACATGAAGAAATTCAAGTGTAATGTAACCAGACATCTCGCAGCCCAACTCCCTGAATAGTATCCTTGCAAATCTGGTCCCAAATAGTAGCCCATGACGACTAAGTGGCTCTGTGCCTTGTTTGGGGTGAATTGGCAATATATATTGTTGTTTGGGCAATCAGGTTTCGATCCTGGCTTGAGGTAGTTGCTTGTCTAGCTGCACTGATGAGCTGTGAAACAGCGAAACAGTACTGTATGTGAATGACTATAATGCTCCCTATCTTAGGTTGAGCATATTAGAAAGTGATATACAAATTACCATTAGCGTATGAAGCGATGCTCTTTGTGTAAACAAATTGAGCTTAGGTATTTCAACAATGTCAAAACATTGTTAATTCACTGCCCGCATAGCAGCAGCCGTATAGCACAACGATTAAAAGCTCCGACTGTCGTTTGGGCAATAGGATTTCGATCCTGGCTTGAGGGAGTTGCTTTTCTAGCCGCACTGATGAGCTGTGAAACAGTGAAACAGTACTGTATGTGAATAACTATATATATATATTAGTGTTGTGCCGATGAATCGGAATCGGAATCGGGAATCGGTTAAATCGGTAATTTTCCGGGAATCGGAATCGGCATCGGAATCGGAAAAATTTGTGTATAATTTCCGATTCCAAAATCGATTCTTTGAATATTTTTCAAAAGTTAATTTTCAATTGCTTGTACCGATTATAAATATTTATTTCTTTTAAACTATTAGTAAAACTAAACTCTATAGATCTACGTACTCGTTATAGAATGAAGTTCTCATAACAAAATCACGTAATTTCATTAAATAGTTTTTGTTTTACGCTCCCTTGACTAATTATCGCAGTTTTTTTAGGAAGATTCCGAATTTCCCTAATCGTTTTTACGGCATAAAATAAAAACTATTTGATGAAATTACGTGATTTTTTTATGAGAACTTCATTCCATAACGAGTACGTAGAATATATATATTTTTTTTTTTTCGTTTTTTAACATAGTGTAAACTGCACAAGCACCCTTTTTTAATACGTGAAGACAGTTTAGAGCTTCATCCTAGATCTAAAAATAATTTGGTTTTTAGTGGGTTTACAAATATCGTCCAAAAGTAGAATTTCAATGAGGGGGGACTTTTAAATGTAAATATAATTTCTTTTTCAATCTGAAAAATTTCTAAATGTTTTCTCTTTATCTATTTTATCCAGACTTTGATAAATTCATTGTGAGATATTCATGTATATTTTTAACTTTTCCGAAACCCGAGAAAAATGCGACGGTGTCAGACAATGTGGCTCCAGGAAAATAAAATAAAACTCTATTCGTTTGAAATCTTTTCATATTAAACTCCTTGAGAAATTTGGCAAGTGGGTGTGAAAAAGTATTGTTGTCGAAACCAACGGCATCGAAGGTGTTAATTACCCCATAATACTTTCAACTCAACTTTTGAGTGAGATTGGCGGGCTTCAGCGAGGCCTCCGTGATATATATATATATATATATATATATATATATATATATATATATATATCTCACGGAGGCCTCGGCTTCAGACGGCATTGGCGCCGTCGTAGCAATCCTTAAGTATAAACATAAACAATACCGACAGAATCAAAGAAAATCACACTGGAAGCATATTTCAAATTAAATCAAAGGCCAAGCCTTTTCACAATTTTGCCCATTCCTTGTTGGTCCCCCCGATTTATCGGAGAGGGACTATAGTTTTCAGTGGCGTTCGTCCGTTCGTCCGTTCGTCCGGATGATTCCCGGATAACCGTCCATTACTTTTTTCTGAAATTTTGCCACAAGTTATACTCCAATACGTAGATGTGCACAACATCGAGTTTTTTTTTTAAAGAACACTCTCGTTGCTCCCCCAGGGGCTGAAAAGGGGTCAAAATGCCCAAAATGGCAAAAATGACACTTTTGGCCCGATAACTTTTTTCCCGTCCATTAGATTTTACTGAAACTTGTCCAAAATGTGAAGGCAATTGTTGCAAATGTAAATTCAGTATCGCTGACCCTGGCAAAACTCTGGTTTGCGCCCCCCGGGAACTTTTAGGGCTAAAAACCACCCCTTTTTTATGCTCTTTTTTTCATATTTGTCTAAAATGTGATTATGTATCTCTATTTAGTGTTTTTTTATGGTGCTGAACTCAAATTTACATGTCTTAAGGCCTGAAACATAGCCGTTTGTCCATTTTGACAAGTAATCAGCTCCCCCATGGGGGCAAAAGAGGTTAAAAAAATACCTCAAAATGACTCTAAATAGACAAAATTGACATATTTTTCAGAATAACTTTTCATCCATTCATTAGATTTTTCTGAAACTTGGCAAAACCATGGGCATACCTGATATACACCTGATGGAAGTATCACTGACCCTGGGAAAAATCAGAGTCACAAGCCCTGGAGGTTTTAGGGCTAATATTGGGTGTGGAGCAAAAGTTGAACTTAGTCATTTTTCTGAAAACTTTTGAAAAATTTTTTTTCACTCAAAATTGTTTTTTTATCAGTTATGTATCACTTTTTTATCACTTTATTCGATCCCCCCTCCTCACATAGAGGGCGACCATGCATGCACGGCTTGTTATATTTGTCAATACCGATTGCCGAGTGAGGGAGCAGCAAACATACCGACAAAACCCAACACTTTTATATTCTACTTTTCATTTAATTAGCAATAATGTTTGATATTATTTTTCTGGGCAAAATATTTCTTTAATTTTAGACAATTCTTTCGCTACTTTGAAAATAAACTGCATTCTTCTAAAGGTTATCTCGCGAATTTTCGCAAAGTTTCAATTTTTGTTTTGTTTATTTTACGTATATAAAATAAGTTTAGATCTTCTTTAGTTTTACTAATAGTTTAAAAGAAAGAAATATTTATAATCGGTACAAACAATTGAAAATGAACTTTTTAAAAATATTAAAAGAATCGATTTGGGAATCGGAAATTAAGCACAAATTTTTCCGATTCCAATACCGATTCCGATACCCCCAAAATTACCGATTTATCCGATTCCCGATTCCGATTAATCGACACAACACTAATATAAAACGATTAGGAATTTAAAATAGACGGTCAGTTTCACAAATAAATATAACGTAACATGAGCTGTAGTGTGTTACCAATTTTAAATTATGTGCGCTTATTGGGGATAGGGTGTCTACTTTTTAAGCGATTACACATGGTTTTACAACGTTGCAAACCGAACTTAATTTAGTGGGAAACATTTTAGTTAATATCCATAAAGAATTAGGATGGCCAGAAATGATCATCATTTTACGTTAAATTTATATTCGAAACTGATCTTACACTCTAAATTCTAAATGATCGCTTTTCTTTCCGCCAATTAAAAAAAATGTTCTAACACGTAATCTATAAAAGTAATATTTCATTTTGGAATAGGGATTTAGCTGCGAGAGAAAGCACAGAAAGCTCACGCAATCTCACGTTAAAAATGGTTTTCATAAAAGTAATATTATTATTTAGAAATTCGTTCGTAACAATGAGATGTGGCTTTGCTAAGTGGCGTTGTTAAATATATTGTTCTTACATCGTTTTCTTATTTTGCCTACCAATCTTCGAATATTTTCCACTATTCATGTAAGTAGCATGTTATACAGTAAATACGAACTGGTACAATATAGCTTTGTTTTAAAATCAAAATAAATGTTTTGTTGTGTTACAATTTTTAATCAATTACAAGGCAAACATTTGAGATAAAATATACGCGGACATTAACCAGGGGTTTATGTAATAATTTGAAAATTTACGAAAAAACAAACAAAAAAAATCTCTAATTAAATATGTATAAATTTTACAAGAATCGGAATCGGAATCGGGAATCGGATCGGAATCGGAAATTTTGAACGGAATCGGAATCGGAATCGGGAAAAATTTTGGCATCGTCCCATCACTAATATATATATATATATATATATATATATATATATATATATATATATATATATATATATATATATATATATATATATATAAAGTAATGTGATTGATAATTTAAAATTCAAATTAGAATTAAAAATCTGTTTCATAAGAAGGAACGACAACAAAGTCAATAATTTGTATGATCGTTTCGGAAACGATGTTTTTACTGTGATAGACATTAAGCCACGGACAATAATTTTGGCATATAGTTTTTTTTAAAACAAAGTCTCCTCGTCCGCAAAAGTATTGGGTGTTTTTTTTTTTATATATGTAAAAAGAACTTTTTAAAAATTCAACATTTTGTACATTTATAAGCTACAATCAGCATCCAAATGAATGCTTGGACGATAATTACGGTTTCCAAAAGGCGAACAATTAAAAGATACATCTGCCTTACTTAAAAATTGCTAGGTTTATTTATGGTGTCTTTTACATATTAAAAAAAAACCCTACCCAATACTTTTGCTGATGAGGAGACTTTGTTTAAAAAAAACCTGTATGTCAAAATTGTTGTCCGCGGCTTAATGTTTATCACAATAAAAACATCGTTTCCGAAACGATCGTACAATTTATTGACTTTGTTGTTGTTCCTTCTTATGAAACAGATTTTTAATTTTTAATTCTAATTTGAATTTTAAATTATCAATCACATTACTAAATATTAAAGTAGCTTTAGGATATTTGCCCATCGAGCTTATCATATATCTGAATTACAACAAGCACTGTTCTTTTCTTGTATTTTAATTAAATTAGTAATTTTACTATCATATTAAAATACACTCTGCTCTTTGGACTACTGTTCTAACCCCCTTTAATATATATATATATATATATATATATATATATATATATATATATATATATATATATATATATATATATATATATAAACACCACAAAGTTAGTATATTTCTGACCAGCATTGCCCCGGGATTAAATTTTTTTAAATATATGTATTCTTTTGCAGATCAAGGTTTCGTTAGGTTTTGATTTTATCAGTCATTTTATTACACCAGTTTATTTACTGAAGGGAAGTAATTGATTTTTTATCAAATGATTAATTCCCTTACGTCAGCTCATTCTTAGAGGATTCTAGATATAGGATCGTTGTCTGTGTATATAAGTCCAGCTAGAGAGGAATAGTCTAGGCAAATGAGAAAGAGGGGTGGGGAGAGGACGGGGAAAACGGGAGCGGGGATAGAGAAAGTTGGGAAGGTTGATAAAGAGATCAAAGTTTAAATAGAAATATGTTACACGTTTACCCCGGACACTGTTGGGTAACCCTACTAGTATTTTTATGTAAGGTACAAAATGTTGAAATCTTGTTTTCAAGAGATTTGTTTTGTTTTGTTTTTTATTCTGATTTTGAAGATTTTAGTTGGAACACTGATCTTCACAAAAGAATATCGATTTTATGAACGAATTACATAGAAAATATCGAATCTTTTGTTAGAAACGTGTGTGTCACATCTGTTAGGAACATTGGTGGCTATTGGTTAGTAAAGTTGCAAAGAAAACATGGGGAAATGGATTTGAGTAAAAAATATAATTTAATCTTGTAAATAACGTGGATTAATAACTAGCGGAACTCGTGGAAATTCCACGGTGGTTTCTCTATCAATATCTATAAGGTGCAGTTAAGAATAGAATGTTACATACGAGTAGAGACCCTACGCCAGTAACTAGTGATTAAGTTAGCTAGTGTGAATTTTAAAAAGGGTTACATTAGTCCATGTCAGAATAACCTAGCTGCAAACGGTATTTTACCTAAAGACTGGTGACGGAAGGAAGCGAGGGTGAACAGGGGAAACTCTCCAGACAAAACATACTCCAACGATCCCGATATGACATAACATTACATTTTATGTGTATTTTCTTGTATATTCTATATATAATATATTATTTTATTTATATATACAGGGTGGTCGCTAGAAAAGCGGAAAATTTGAGCTCGTAAATTTTATTTTATTAAAATGTTATTGCGTCTAATTTATTTGCTTCTTCAATCTTGATTCTCAAAATTATGGATGGCGACAGGCTTTTAAAGGCATAGGATTATTCTTTTCAAAAATGAAAATCCGATTTGGGGACAGACAAAATATCTAGTTGTGTTATCAACTTTTTTAACGATTACAAAGCATCAGTTTGATAATATCGTAACAAACTTGAAACGAAAATGTATTGAAGCAGTTGTTACTTGTCAAAAAATTCCTCGGTTTTGTAAAAGTATATTACCATTTGACAAATTTCCCGCTTTTCTAGTGACCACCCTGTGTGATATTTTAATTTATGGAGATTTCGTATTTATTATTATTATGGAGTCAAATTTCTATCGCTTATTATATTGTACCCAATATATGGTAATGCCACCCTGTATATTTATACTGTACATATATATTTTATTTATATATTTGTATCCTATATATGGTATATTATATATTTTAATATATTTATATAATATATATTTTATTTACATATATATTCATATAATATACATTGGATATTATATTTATATAATATATATTTACATCATATATGTGATATATGATGTATTTTATTGATATATTATATATTTATTTTATAAATATATTTATATCATTTTTAAATGTTACTAGCAGGGGCACCCGGCGTTGCCCTGTCGTAAAATACGCTTAAATATGATGTTTTAATTTACACATATTTCGTATTTATTATTTAATTTTATACTATATCCAATATATAGTCATGATTTCAAAGGTAAAAAAAAATGATTTGAGTGCCATCAGCTAGAATTGAAATAGAAACCAAAACAAAACATAGTTTCATGATTAAAACTATGTTTACAATTTAAAAAAAAAAAAAAGGTTGAAGTATATTTGTACTCATGGTTGGACTAGGGAAAGGACTGTGAATTTTATTAAATGCAAGCTGTTTTTCATGATAACAATGTTTTTGATAGAGAAGCAAGTGCAGTCGGGCGGTCCAAAAAGTTTTATAATTATATAGATGATTATATATTTTACATATTATATCCTCTCTCTCTCTCTCTCTCTCTCTCTCTCTCTCTCTCTCTCTCTATATATATATATATATATATATATATATATATATATATATATATATATATATATATAATATACACACACACACACACACTACACTGTTCAGGACAAATTTGACATTTGACACTTTTTGGAAAAGAAAGAAAAACGCCATATCTTGGCTAATAATTGAGCTATTCTTAAAATTCACAGTGAATTTTAAAGGTCCTTTTGACATATACAACATTATCATATTGATGTCGGCACATCCCCGCAAGAACTGCAAAAAATAATGTAGTTATCTCCCCTGGCCAGGATATATATACAACTGGGGATCGCTTGCAAATTTAACATTCCCTTGAGACTTTCTTCTTTAAAGGAGCCCATTTCACACCACCTAGAGTGAATGCCGCTGATATACATATATTGAGTATATCCACGCTGATGAGTCATAGCCGATGCAACACAAACACATGGATAATTATCTATATTATATTTCTCTTAATTTGTCTGTTTATCCGTTCTACTTCTTATCAGAAATTACTGGGCTGATATGTCTGAAATTGTGCATGAACCTTTGCTAAAATGAGGTGAAGCGAACTAATAATTATGGTATCCGTTCGATTAACACTTAAGGATTAATAGAGATTAATAGGAATCAGACACCATAATACTACATTTACTCTAGAAGTTTTCTCGGAAACTACTGAGCCGATCTGTCTGAAATTTTTTTATGGACCTTTGTTATGATAAGGTGCTGCGAACTAAGTATTTTGATATTTGTTCAATACACAGTTAAGGATTAGTATTTAATGTAAAAGTTAGCATAAACTTAACCATATTTATTTCATTATCTTTTCATGTGGATTCCCATTAATGAAAACAACACAATGCGTACACTTGGTTTACTGGCATCTTATTTTATTCTCACACCATTATCTACAATACAGGTCTGTCACCGCCAAAGGACGTTACTCTAGCGATGTAACCTGAGATTAGTTCCTCATGCAACATCTTCCCCCTTTTAAGAACAACAACAAAGAAAGAAGATCCACTAACAAAAACACAAAATAACTAAAATACAAAAACAAAACAATGCTTTGTCCCTGTGACCTAGGCTTCACTGGGCTGACTACTCTCCGTCCTAACAGGGATTATTCTGCCCTTTTCACTTGGACTCAATTAGTTCGTATAGTCTTTGAATCTAGCCGGATTCCTTACTAGTCTCCCTGAACGTGTCATCCTCATTCCTTCAATATTTTTGTTTGCTGGGGATGGTATCGCCGGCCTCATTCCTTCTCTTCTTTTACTTTCGAGCCGAGGTGTTTGCGAATTACAAACCCCTTCTGTACTTGGCAGTTCAGTTATTGGTGACTCCTCGCTAGGCCTTTGATATGACTGAGGGATCAATGATGGTGATGGGAGTGCTTCTGCTGTTTTTTTAAAATCCAACCTATTACTCCCCATCAACTTTGACATGGTATGACCTCTCATCCAGTCTCTGCCACACAACTGCCTTCTTCCACTCTCGCTGACCTTTTGTGTGTGGTTTAATACGTACCACATCTCCATGTTGCACTGGCTGAAGTGGTTTTACTTTCTGGTTGAAATACTGCTTTTGCTTTCTGCTGTCCTACTTAACTGTTTTGCTTAGATTTGCTTTCTGCTGTCCTACTTAACTGTTTTGCTTAGATTTTTGTGTAGTTCTGGTCTGAGTAGGTCCTCTTTGGTTGGAAGAAGTGTCTTTGTTCTTCTTGGCATTAGCTTCTGCACAGGTGATAAGTGACCCTTGGGGGGGCGTATTCCTGTGATCCAGCATCGCTAGGTATGGGTCAGCTTTATCTTCCATTGATTTCCGGAAAAGGTTCTTTGCCATCTTTACAGAAGATTCTACTTTTCCATTTTCCTTGTTATTGTAAGAACTGACGGGTGTATGTGCGAAACACCAATTCTTGACTACTAAACTGTGGTCCATTATCAGTGACCACCTGATCTGGTATCCCATGTCGTGCAAAATGGTGCTTAAGCTTAGTGATCACCGTTCTAGCTTGTGTAGTCGGAAGATGGGCAATTTCCCAGAATTACTCATATAATCAACGGTGCAGAGATAGTCCCTATCTGCAAAACTAAAGAGATCTACTCCTACTTTTGCCCTGGGTCTCTCCGGAATTTCATGAACTATTAACAGCTCTGCAGGATTGGCTATCTCATATTTCCTGCACGTTGGGCATTTTGAGACAAAGTCTCTGATGTCACTATTCATATTTGGCCAGTACAAGCATTCTCTTGCTCTTCTGCACCATCCTTCGACCCCTACGTGTGTAGAATGCAATTTTTCTTTTAACACTGCTCGCTGTATTGTTAGTACTACTACTCGGTTTCCTTTGAATATTAATCCATCTTGTGCCGTCATTTCATTCCGCATGCTGAAATATGGTCTCACCTCTGGGTCAAGATGTACTTTGTATTCTGGCCATCCTTCCACAATTACTTACTGTAACATCTGCATACATCTGTTTTCTTTTGTGGCTGAGCGCAATTCAAGCAACCTTCCCTCTGTCACTGGAATATATTCTGTTTCCTGGACATTATCATCATCATCGATACATTCATTGCTCATTCCATGAATGTATGCCCTTGATAATGTGTCTGCTAGGAACATATTCTTACCAGGATGGTATAGAACAATCACATTGTAAACTTGCAACCACATTACCATATTTTGCAGTCGCTTTGGCCATTTCCCCAATTCCTTTTTCATTATTGCTTCTAATGGTTTATTATCAGTCAGTACTGTAACCTGTTGACCAAATGTGTATTAGTGAAACCGTTCACAGGCATAAACCACTGCCAATAGTTCTTTCTCAATCTGTGCATATCTGGTTTCTGTGTCTGTAAGTGCTTGGCTAATATATGCTAAGGGTTGACCTTCTTGTAGCAATGCAACCCCCATTCCTTTCTTACTTGCATCACATTGAACGACCAATGGTTTGTTGGGGTCATAGTATCTCAATACTGGTGCTTCACTCACCAACTTTTTGATTTTCTCAAAAGCTTCTTCATGGGTCTGAGACCATGTCCATGGCACATCCGCCTTTGTTAAGTTGCGAATTGGAGCCATCACGTCAGAGATGTGGTGCAGAAACTTTGCCAAATAATTCACGAATCCTCTCAATCGTTGCACTCCCTAAATGTCTGTTGGCCGTGGCATATCTTTTATGGCTTTTATTTTCCCAGGATCTGGAAGTAAACCCTCACTGGTTATCCTGTGACCCAGGAATGATACAGATGTTTGCCATAAATTCATTTTCTCAGCATTCAATCGCATCCCACGATCGCAACATCTTTGCTACAGCCTTCTGAGTTTTCTATCATGGTCCTCTGTTGCTTCTTCCACCGTTTTACCAATCCCGACCACCAGAAGATCGTCTGCTTTGTTGATGATTCCTTTCAAATCAGCCACATTATTATATAGTTCTCTTTGAAATATTTCCGGGGCTGGAGCAATTCCAAATGGTAAAACCTTCCACCGAAATCGACCATATGGAGTGGCAAAAGTGGTCAAGCGACTGCTGGCTTCATCTAACTTCAGATGCCAAAATCCATCCTTTAGATCAAGAGTTGAGAAAACTTTGCTATCAGCAAGTTCTTGAAGGAGATCGTCTAGTACCGATAACTAGAAATGCTCCTGTTTAAGAGCCTTATTTAATGGTCTGGGGTCAATACATATCCGTAACTTTCCAATTTTTTTGATTACCAGTGATAAGGCACTTACCCATGGTGTTGGCTCGTTCACTAATTCACTTACCTTCTTTTTTATCAGTCTTTCTAATTCGGCTTTCACTTTTACCTTGATAGCTACTAGTATTCTTCGAGCTGCTGCAACATGTGTTGTCAACGTTGGAGTTCACCTCCAGATGAACCTCTCCAGGTAACGTACCCAATCCTTCATGAAATACATCCTGAAATTCGGATATGATGCTCTCCGGGTGCTGGCTGCTGTCTTTTATGTTGCAACCCTCTTAAATTTGTCATTGTTCACACTAATGAGGGCCATTTGCTGGATGGCATTCGTTCCAAGCAGTGGATGGAAGTCTTCCTTTACAATGACAAACTTCACTGCATACTTGAGTCCGGTTTTTGGGTTTATCATTTTTATCCGACATTCTCCTAACGATTTCATTTGTGACTTGTTCCATATGACAAGAGTCTTATTGGACTGCTCAAGTGGTTTTCCCGCCACATGTTTCTCATTCAGGATGTTCACTGAGGCTCCACTATCTAGCTGAAAAACAACCGGCTTTCCTTTGACCATCATTTCTGCTTTTATCACTTCAGATCTGATGGTATTGATTCCTTCTTTCGTGGTCACACTGTCCACGTGTCCATAGTTGAAACAAAAATGTAGTAGGCAAAAAAATAAATAAATGTTCTGTCAGCAACAGTACAACTTCAAAATAGTCAATATCGCCCACCTCCAGAAGAGAGGGAATTCCTGTCCGTGATAACCGTGGTAAAAGAAGACACACTCCAATCGCCAGAAACACCCACACACACAATTTGCAGGACACTGCCGACTCGTCTCTAGCCTCCTGCTTTTATAGTGGCCGGGAATTATCCATTTGCATAATCACATGAGACAGAAACGTGATTTTCCGAGAGTTGCATGGGGTAAACGCTAATAAAAACCCCCGGACGCCATCTTGGAATTCTCTTTTTCCCCCAACCGGTGACACAACAGACGTACCCGAGGTAAGCTCTTTTTCCCCTCATTTTAGTTATTGCTACTTCTGCTACAATAGTCTGAACCATCATTACTGCTATTGCTATCATCTTGTTTTCCAACAAACCGAATATGCTTTTTTCTTGATTTGCAAAGTGGTGCTTTCCATTGAATTTGAAACACTTCTTTCCAAAAACTGGACAAAACTCTTTTCCGGATTCATTTCGCAATGCACACGCCCTACACCCTCTGTTACTTTCTGTTGTTGTTGGCCTTCCCTTAGGTTTCAAGTCCACTCTGTTAACTGCCTCGGGTCTCAGAACTCTAGACTGTAGCGTTGCATTTTCCAATAGTTTGCATATGTCTATGCATCTCTGTAAGTCCAATTGTCTCATTTTAAGCAGTTCCGCTTGGGTGTGGGGGTTGTATACTCCAAGAATTATCTGGTCTCGTAGTATGGAAGTGACGCAATTCTCACAGAAATTGCATGTCTTTATCAACGTACGGAGTGCTGTGATAAATGCTTCCACTGTTTCACCTTCTCCCTGTTTTCTTGTGTCGAAGATATATCGTTCGTATGTCTCATTAATTTCTCCAATGGCATACTTATCGAACGCTTGGAGAATTTCATTGGGTGTTCTCTCTTCTTCCGGAGTCAGAAATTGAAACCCATAATATACTTTTAACACTTCGTCTCCAAGTGTATGCAGCAACATCGCCGTTTGGTATGGTACTGGCTGTCTCGCTAGATACGTGATGATAGCATAGTTATTCCATCTTAATTTAAACAGCTTCCAGTTCGCTGACAGATTATTTTCCATACACAGGGGTTGTGGGGGTCGTATCCCCGCCACTGGTCTATTTATCTCTTCCATGTAAAGTTCAGATTTTTTTTTTTTTTCTCAATGCAATCTTGTGTTTTACGGCCGATTAAATTGGTTTAAACTTCTTTTTTCATATTATTTAAACGCAAATAAATCGTAATGACCAGATAAAGCAAAACAAACTTTTGTTTGTGTGTGTGTGTGTGCGCGCGCGCGCAATGTGAAACAATAAATCAGACATTACTTATCTTCGTTTATTTTTCTTACAATACATTTTCCACTTTTATATTCTTTCTTGGAACTCTGTTCATCCCACCGCTGCCAACATGTTTCATTATCTTTTCATGCGGATTCCCATTAATGAAAACAACACAACGCGTACACTTGGTTTACTTAGCATTTTATTTTATTCTCGCGCCATTATCTACAATGCCAATCTGTCACCGCCAAGGGACGCTACTCTAGCGGTGTAACCTGAGATTAGTTCCTCATGCAACAATATTCAACAAATAATTTGGCATAAAACACTCCGGTCAACAACTATAACTTTTTGCCCGTTAAAAACGGACAAAAAGTTTACATGTGTGTGTAGATATTTATATAAGTATATATATTTGTGTACATATATATATATATATATATATATATATATATATATATATATATATATATATATATATATATATATATATATATATATATATATTACTACCTTGGTGTCACATCTGCGGCCGGGGTTTCAGAGCTCCGATCGGACTCACATCGCACCTACGGACATTAACCGACATCCGCGTCATCGTCGAAATCGACGGACTGCCCGCAGAGAGAGAGAGAGAGAGAGAGAGAGAGAGACAGAGAGAGAGAGCTAGAGCTAGCTAGCTAGCTAGCTTCTTGGGTACCCGGTGTTGCCGTTTGTTTTGAGAGAAAAAAAAAAGTGGTAATACGCAGGCAGGCTCGAACCCGTATCGCGAAAAAGGAAAAGAAATAAATGTTTAATAATATTTCCACTCAACACGTACAGAGAGTAATAAAATCGCTTTCATTTTTTGTTCCAATCCAAAGTGCCCCTTTTGGGGAGCTCGATTTTCCTCACATTAAAAAAAAAACTGACCATTGTGTCTAACTTTTCTCTAGTGGGAAGGAAGGAAATAAATAAATAGTGAAAAGAAGAAATGGCTCGAGTGGGGCGGGGACTGATGTAAAAAGCATGCATAATAAAGTAGAGTTGACAAAATAGGGTTTGGATGGAGCGCTGTATCAACAATAAAAATGTCATGATGACCTATTGCGTACGAAATTAGGCCAAACAGAACGCAGACAAGAGACAGAGTAAGGAAAAGAACAAAGTGTTGTGTAGGCTGCTGTGCGTGTGTAGATCTCTGAATGATGCGGGGAAGGGGGTATAGTTATGTTTGAAAATGTGAAATATGATAGTGTTGAGTGTTAATAATAATAAACATTTATTTGTATTATTTTTTTTTTAACGCGTTATTCGTCCTTTACATCTGTCCTCAACATTTTGTCAGATTTGATTAACCAGTGTGACCTGTGGAAATTCAACGGTGCTTTCTACATCTATATTATACAGGGTGTTCCAGAAGTCTTGGACAAATTTTAAGACTTTATATTTACTGAACTATATGTTAAATGAAAGGGACATAATTTGAAAACTAAATTTATCAAGTTCAACTTTAATATTAATGGCTTTATATATATATATATATATATATATATATAATCATTAATATTAAAGTTGAACTCGATATATATTGTTTTTAAAATATAATTATCAACTGACACGTGTTTCGTCGTCTGCGACTCATTAGAGTGGCTGAATCTAGCGAGATTCGAAATCGGGACCCCATGGTAAGAAACTTCAACTCCTACCACTGGACCATCTCGCACGACTGTTTGGATATATCGCGATTTACGTGGATGTTTTTTTTTTTTGTTTTTGTTTTTTTTTTTTTTTTTTATGATACGTTTTGAATGAATTCAATTATTTATTCGAAACAGCATTTTTACCTAAATGCGAGTTGGAAATAATTTTCCATTTTACCAATTTGGTACCCCCGAATGGGGAGCGGAATATATATTGTTTTTAAAATATAATTATCCACTGATCATATATATATATATATATATATATATATATATATATATATATATATATATATATATATTACTAGCAAAAGTACCCGTCGTTTACTGGGTTCAAAAACAGCCTACAGAAAATAAACTCTGAGTTATGAAAGTATGATAGGTTATGAAAGGAAGGGTTGTAAAGAGATAGCTTCGAATTTGGAGGTATCAAAACCAAAGCAAAATATGATGAAAGTAAAAATAAAATAGATAAACCCCATAATTTATTATACCATGCCTGTTCACACTGAAACACTTATCACAATATTCTGTGGATCTATATAAAAAAAAAACCTTGTTAAACTTTGTGACATATTTCCATTCTATGGAGGTCAGGCGCGAACGAACACCCCATGATTTTATTATACCATATTTCTTCAAACTGAAACATAATTATCAAAGTATACTAACGCAGATAGATATAAAAAGTCTTTATTAAAGTTTGTGCCTATTTCCATTCTATGGAGGCCAGGTGCGAACGCAGACCCCACAATTTTATTATACCATCCCTATTTAAGTTAAAACATACTTATCAAAGTATTCTTACGTACATCTATATCAAAAACACTTGTAAACGTTTTTTTTTTAAATTTTTTATTTCCATACTTTGTGGACCAGGCGCGTACGCAGACCCCACAATTTTAATGAATCATCATTATGCCAGATCAAACATACCCGTTCCTGTGTCTCGATACATCTTCTATCATTATATGTGATCAGTTTTCTATAATAGTCAATCATATAGGAGCCTATTCGTGACCAGACACACACACAGACGTTCAGCTTTATATATATATATATATATATATATATATATATATATATATATATATATATATATATATATATACTAGCATGGGTGCCCGGCGTTGCCTGGGTGTTTGGAGGTGTATGTTGAGCAAAAAAAAAAAAAGTGGTAGTAGAAAGGCAGGCTCGAACCCGTACCACAAAGGAGGAAAAGAACGGGGGGGGACTGACGTTTTTGCTGTTAGAACCACCGCCAAACCGAAAGTGACGTAGATTTTAATTAAGGCTAGACAATCGAAAGGAGAGGATGACTTTCGAAAATATCGGCGAAAAAAGCCCCCCCCCCCACCAATAGAAAAGTGCCCAGTTGTAGGTGAAGGTATTAATATTTTTAGCCAATTTTTCGATATTTGTCGTCTGAAAGGTCGAACTTCAAAACGATACTGATCCTGTGAAAATCCGCCGCTTCTGTCGAAAGTTTTAGGCATACATGCAAACATAGATACATACATATATACATTTATATATTGGTAACTCAAATTTTCGACCAAAACCGATTAAAAAGCTTGCCCTATCTCTGAATGTCATTTATGTAAAATTTCAAAGGTTTAGACCAGAAATTGTCTGAGTAATTTGGTAGTGACCGAAGCGGTAAAATATTTTAAAACTTTGACCCCTATTATCACCCCTTAACATTTATTGTTTTGGGCTCAAATCAAGTTATTAAGTTAGATCCATGTTCAAGGAACCTCTATCTAAAATTTCAAGTGTTTAGACCCAAAATTTTCGGAGGAGTTTGGTAGAGTTTTCAAGGGTCAAATCGTTGAACTTTGACCCCATTAACAGCCAAATTTCTGAAAACGTATGCCGATATATATATATATATATATATATATATATATATATATATATATATATATATATATATATATATATATATATCTCGGCATGCGTTTTATATCCTTAATAGTTTTTGAAATAGTTAATGTCAAATGTGTTCACGACTTGT
>NC_136512.1:783645-893645 GCF_053919585.1 Euprymna scolopes | reverse complement strand
TTACCACTTTTTTTAACACCTCTCTCCGCCCTGTTGTCCCCCCCCCACCAGCTGCTTTTTATTCCTACATTTACTACACCACCGCAATATGCCCGGGCAACTCTGGGTACCCTCGCTAGTTAGGAATAAAAGGAAATGGTTTTTACTAAATGCGAAGAAGACGGAAAATAAGGGTGGGATAAGGTTTGTATCGAAATAGAAAAAGAAAAAATAAACAGAGGAGAAAACAGGGGAAAAAAGGAAGGAAAAGATGGGAAGAAAAAAGGAAAAAAAGAAAAATAAGAAAAAGGAAAGAGTGCAACTAAAAACAATAACATCAGTGAATAAAAATATATGCATAATAAAAAAAAAACTATGGATAATAAAAAGAACTAGAAACATCATACAGCAGTCAGATTTTAAAATTACCTCTATAAAATCTACTAGATTTTTATTCATATAAAAATGAAATATAAATAAAGAATAAAATAAAAATAAAAACAAGATATCAATATAGAATAAAAAAAAAGAATAAGAAAATAAAAATAAAAACATGTTAGCTTATCAAGAAAAATATGCGTGTGTGTGTGTGTGTGTGTGTGTGTGTGTGTGTGTGTGTGTGTGTGTGTGTGTGCGTGTGTCAGCTGTCAACAAATATATCGGAAACGAATAAGACGTTGAACGGTACAATCCTGTCAGTTTCTAAATAAATCGGTCGACGATGGATAACTAAAACGGATCAAAGAATTAATAGAATTTACTGTGGTCATAATAAGCTATTACCACTACTACTTTCACTACCACCAGAATTACTGCCACTACAACTACAAATAATAATAATAATAATAATAATAATAATAATATAATAATAATAATAATAATAATAATAATAATAGGGGAACAAGACGACTATAAATACTTGGGAATTCTGGAAGCGGACACCATCAGAGCAACAGAAATGAAAGAGAAAATTGGAAAGGAATACCTCAGGAGAACAAGAAAACTCCTGGAAACGAAATTATATAGCAAAAACCTAATAAAAGGTATAAATACATGGGCAATATCACTAGTAAGATACTATGGACCGTTGATAGGGTAGACAAAAGAAGAACTGAGACAACTCGACCAGAAAACCAGGAAACTCATGACTATGCATAATGCACTACACCCAAAGGACGATATTGACAGGCTCTGCATGAAAAGGAAAGACGGCGGGAAAGGACTGATCTGTATAGAAGACTGTGTGAAGGACACGAAAAAAGAACTAGAAAAATACATAATGCAAAACACTGAAAGGATAATTATGGCAGCGAGAGACACTGACAAAAACAACAAAACAGAAAACAGAGAGACAAATGAAAAATGAGAAAAGAGAAGTGGGAAGAAAAACAACTCCACGGAAGATTCATAAGAATGACAAAAGATGAGAATAACGAAAACACCTGGACATGGATGCGAAAAGGACATATAAACCGAAAAACTGAATCTTTAATAACTGCAGCACAAGATAACTCGATAAGAACCAACCATATCAAAGCAAGAATCGATAAAACACAAGAAAACCACAAATGCAGACTCTGTGAACAAAGAGACGAAACAATAGACCATATAGTAAGTGAATGCAGCAAACTGGCCCAAAAGGAATACAAAAACAGGCATGACCAAGTGGGGAGGGCGGTGCACTGGGAATTGTGCAAACAACTGCATTTTGAGCGTACAGACAAATGGTACAACCATAAACCCGCAACAGCACTCGAAAACGAGAACCACAAAATCCATAGGATTAATCGACATACAGACGGACAAACCCATCCAAGCAAGAAGACCAGATGTCGTAATAATTAACAAGAAAGAAAAATCCTGTCAAATCGTAGACTTTGCAGTCCCAGCTGATCACAGGGTGAGTATGAAAGAAAAGGAGAAACGAAGCAAATACACAGAGCTAGCAAGAGAGTTAAAAGGGATTTGGATGATGAAGAAAATCAAAATAGTACCGATAATAGTAGGAGAACTAGGAACAATTCCGAAAAACTTCGAAAAAAGAATGTCAGAAATTGGAATCAGAGGAATAACTGCAAAAGTACAACGACTAATGATAATGAAAACGACTGAAATATTAAGGAAGACCCTTGAATGCGGAGAATAATACAAGAAGACAATATAACGAATAAGCATTACAGGGAATGAAGAACACCGAAGCTGCATATCTACAAGTTCTACACCCCCCCATCATGCATCCCCCCCATAGTTTCACCACCGCTCCTCCCAATAAGAAAGTGACACCAAAGAGCTGAGAAGGGTCAAGAAGGACTAAAAGACTGAGGAGAGAGCGCCAGTCAGACCTCGGTTGGACAAGCACAAAGAGAACTGGGACTTTGGGGAGGCTTAGTGCCACTCAAATTCCAGTAGAAACCAATGGCTACTCAAATTCCAGTAGAAATCAATGGTAAGGGGCTGCTGCGATGATGCAAATTCATTTGCAAATGCTATCGAAGGAGGTGGAGAGAACTGGATGTCTGGGGAGACTTGTTGTCACTCAGCCTCCAGAGAACACCACAGATTTCCAATCAGATCGTTTGTTGACTTGTGTGAAAGCTCCATGTGAGCCAATAATAATGTTTATTGCTACCCAAATTTCCAAGGGGAGATCCTAAATCACCGCCAATAAATTCATCTGTAAAGGTTATGAAATGAGGTGGAAAGTACTGGAAAAACTGGTGAGACTTGTCGTCACTCAGACTATGGAGAACAACAAGTTGTTACTATAGAGAATTTTTTGATAGTGACATAGTGAGTAAATAACAAAAACTATAATAATGATAGAAAAAGTTATAAGAACAACAGCAATAATAATAATAATGATAATAATAATATTAATAAGAAGAAGAAAAAGAACAACAACAGTAATAATAATAATAATAATAATAACAATAATATTAAGAAAAAAACAATAGCAGTAATAATAATAATAATAATAATAATAATAATAATAATAATAATAACAATAATATTAAGAAAAAACAATAGCAGTAATAATAATAATAATAATAATAATAACAATAATATTAAGAAAAAACAATAGCAGTAATAATAATAATAATAATAATAATAATAATAACAATAATATTAAGAAAAAACAATAGCAGTAATAATAATAATAATAATAATAATAATATTAAGAAAAAAAACAATAGCAGTAATAATAATAATAATAATAATAATAATAATAATAATAATAATAATAATAATTCTGATTTCGTTTAGGAACGTCTCTCTGGAAAGGGATGGGATTCATTTCCAGAGGATTTCCCTTAATCCCGGCTTCAATCCAGGAACTTCAAAGATCAAAGGTTTTCCTAAGGATGTTGGTGGTACCTATAATTGCAGAGGTTTGAAGGCTGCCTAAAACCTCAGGGATTTGTAGTTTTTTCAATTGTCCTTCCAGACGACTTGATACTAATCCTAGTGTACCAACTACGACCGGGATTATTTGTGTTTTAACCCTGTGTATACGCCTTATCTCCAAGGCCAATGGAGCATAATTGCTCCACTTCTCATTCTCCTTCTCTCTCACATTCCTGTCCCAGGGTACTGAGAAGTCTACAATCTGCCAGTTTTGAGACCTTGTCAATGACGACCAAATCCGGACGATTATGTTCCAATTGCTTGGTCGTTATCACACTTTTGTCCCACCATACCTCTACCTTGCCATCCTCACTTGTTCTCACTTCATCAGGCACCTCCTCAA
Organism: Euprymna scolopes; assembly: GCF_053919585.1. Taxonomy (NCBI): domain Eukaryota; kingdom Metazoa; phylum Mollusca; class Cephalopoda; order Sepiida; family Sepiolidae; genus Euprymna; species Euprymna scolopes. Next base: position 889,918 of record NC_136512.1, on the reverse strand, counting down.
ACCATTTTCCAGCACAATTCACCCCAACCCTCTTATACACCTCCCAATATATCTGGAGTCGCATGCGATCGTGTCTTTTGCAGTACTCTCTCTGGGCCAGGCCATTACACCTTGCTGCAAGGTGCGCAATTGACTCTGAGGTCTTACCACAAATCCGGCATTCTGCAGCAATTTCCTCTCCTAGAACCACTTTTTTGAACAATCGTGTTCCTAATGCCTGCTCTTGTGCTGCACAAACAAAAGTTTCAGTACTCTTAGCCAGATACCCAGCTCTAAGCCATTGCCATGATCTTTCATCAGCCACTTCTGCTATATCCTGGAAGAACCTTCCATGCATTTTCTTCCTAGCCAGTTCCTCTCCTCTTTCTCTATCCATACGTTTCACATAATAAGCCTTGGTCTCACATACGTCCACTTCATTGGCCACAACCTTAAGCATCCACTTCTCACTTCTAACCATATGCTTCTTCAATGACATCTCTTCAGTTCTAACACAATCTTTTACACTTTTCAATCCTCTCCCACTGTCTTTCCTCTTTTGATACAGCCTCGCTACGCTACTTCGAATCTGAAATATACCAAACATTGCAAAGACTTTTCTTGTTTTGATATCCATGACATGCAATTCCTTGCCAGATCATTCTAAAATTCCTGCACTGTATCTTAAAACACTGACTGCCCATGCATTCACTGCTTTCATTAGGTTTCCTTCATAAAATTTCAACTTTGCAATTAGTTTCACTCTTCTAAGATACTCCTTCCTGACTTTCTCCTTCATTTCTCTGTTCATGATGCCTACACCCTCCAGCACTCCCAAATACTTATACCCTGTATCTTCTATTTCTTTCATAATTTCTCTATTTGCATCACTATTCAATTAAAATGAACCTTTACACCCCCCCCCTTTTCATCACGAGCAGCGCACATTTTCTAATCCCAAACTCCATCCCAATGTCTTTTGAGTATGTCCCTACAAGCTCTACCAGTCTCTCTATTTCCTTTTAATTTCTACCGAATATCTTCAAATCATCCATAAACAATAAATATAATAATAATAATAATAATAATAATATAAATAAATAAACAATAAGACTTGTAGCAGACTAACTTGCAACAAGCACAGTAGCAGGAGTTAATTCTCGCGGCTCGAGATTTGAAATCCATTTTCTCCCTGGTTTGCCCAACTACAAGCCGAGTACATAAAAGGCAAAATCACGAATCCTCTTCCTCTTTCTCCCTGGCTTTTGCGATGAAAAGTTTTATTTATTATTAAAAGAACGGACTGAAAAATATTCTCAGATAAAAATTGTTTTGCAGTTTAAAAATATAAATTAAATTAAATATTCAACTTCCTTCGATACAAATAAAAGTTCAAAAACAAGTGTATTTTGTTAGATTAAAATTATCCCAATGTGAAATTATATAATTATCCAAATGGAAAATTGTTTTTTCTCTTTAAGAGAATAAAAAACATGCCCGTTTGGACTACCTTCATAAAATTACCGTAGTCACAATCTTAAGTAACGAAAAATATTTTTTATGGCCACGTAGTTGGACACCGGAAATTTTAGGTACCCTTACCTACATGTTGATCTGGTAATGACATCACGCTGTCATGTTCACTGGCCTACTCTCTTGGTATTGGCTTCACATACGTACTCTTTCCTACGACGATCCTACAACAATCACGAGGTTCTTTGCTCAGCAACCGAGAAGGCTAACATGCTTGCCAGTCGGTTTGCCTCAAACTCCACACTGGACCCTCTAAACATCCCCCTACCTCAATTTCCTATGCGGACAGACGCCACGCTAGACGATCTGATAATCACCCCTGCTCAGGTGCATGCTATCATAAAAAACCTTGACACTTCCAAAGCATGTGGACCCTACCTCATCCCAGCTGTGCTATTAAAAAAGTGCTCAGCCGAAGTAGCTCCAGTTCTCTCCAAACTCTACAACAAATGCCTTAATGAATCTTGCTTTCCGAGCTGTTGGAAAACTGCTTCTGTTGTACCAGTATTCAAGAATTCTGGCGAAAGAACTGACCCATTAAATTATCGCCCTATTAGCCTCCTCCCACTTTTTGCAAAAATATTTGAGACCTTAATTAACCATGCTCTAGTCCAGCACCTTACAGATGCTAAACTTCTGACCGACCATCAATATGGATTTAGACAAGCCCGTTCCACGGCAGACATCCTCACTGTAATCTCTGAATGCATATACCATTCACTGGACAAAGCGGGAGAGGGCAGAGCGGTAGCTCTAGATATATCTAAGACTTTTGACAGGGTATGGCATGAGGGTCTCCTCAGGAAGATTAGATCTTACGGTATCACTGGTAGAATACTTAACATAATTAAATCCTTCTTAGATAAGAGAAAAATCCAGGTTGTCCTCGACGGTCGTACATCTAAACAATATGATATAAATGCGGGAGTGCCCCAGGGATCTATCCTTGGACCTCTGCTGTTCCTGATATTCATAAATGACCTCCCCGACAAAATTGCCTCTGAGATGGGTATATATGCTGATGACACCACACTCTATAGCAGGCACGACAGGAAAACAAATGAACATATATCTAAAGTAATGGCAGAAACACTAGAGGATGACCTCCAATCAGTAGTGGAATGGGGACAAAAATGGATGGTAACGTTCAATGCCACCAAGACAAAACTGGTTTCATTCAATAATTACAAGAAACTTTCTCTACCACCTATAGCAATGGCCAACGACTCTTTATCTGAGAGTACGTCTCTCAAGCTCCTTGGCCTAACACTTACAGGAAACATGAGTTGGAACAATTACATCGAGGGCATCGCCAGGGCCGCTGCAAGGAAGGTGGGCTCTCTCTACCGTGCTAGAAAACTTCTAACACCCGAAAGTATCCTGTACCTCTATAAGGCCACTATTCGCCCATGTATGGAGTATTGCTGTCATATTTGGGCCGGTGCATCGGCTACTAGTCTCTCGCTCCTTGATAGGGTTCAAAAGAGAGTCGCAAATCTGATAGGCCCTAAACTGGCATCTAAACCAGCCTCTGTCCCATCGTCGAAACGTTGCATCCCTCTGCCTGTTCTACAAGTATTATAATGGTGAATGCTCTGAAGAACTGCAAGCACTTGTGCCCCCACGACGTGAACACCCTCGACAGACCCGACAAGCTGCAAAATCCCACCCCACACTGTAGAGATCCCTAGATGTAAAAGATCTTTCTACTCCAGTAGTTTCTTCCCCAGAACTGCTAGACTTTGGAATTCCATTCCAGGTCACTGCTTCCCCAACTGTACTGACATGCATGTTCAAGTGCAACGTGAACCAACATCTCGCTGCCCTAATCCCTACATAGTACCCCAGTAGATGTTTCCCCTGATAGTAGCCCCCTACACCAAAGTGGCGATGTGCCTTGTTTGGGGTGAAAATGTAATTAAAAAAAAAAAAAAAAAAAAATACACTGAACACCTTTCTCCTTCTTCTTCCATCAGCAGGCCTGACTAATGTCTAATCTTCGTCTCCACATCGGGAACTCTTTTCTCGGATATTATAAAGACTACTATCAAATACAAGCGCGCATGAACACTCTTCTCACCTTCAACAAACCCTTATTATATTAAATATATCTTTACACACAAGAACTCTTCCACCTACTAACCCGTTTCTCTCTTGTACACGCTACTAACGAAGATGATATATGAAGTTGTTCATGGTCTCTCATTCTATAATTAAAATAATGAAAAGGTAATGAATGATAAAAATGGTAATAGTTACAATACTGATAATATTGGTGATAAAAATTATAACGACTACTAGCGTAGAAATAGCAATAAATATAATTGTAATAATAAAAAACTATAATGATAATAATAAAAAATATTTTAAAAAAATAAAATAATAAAGATGGTAATAATGATGATAATTGATTTTAATATTTTTAAAATAGATTATTTTAAACAATTCATATAAAATATAAATCATTACAGAGTTAATATATATTTAAATTTATGTTGTATTAAGGTACATATCAATTTATTATTTAACTTTAGAATATACCTGGCAAGTATTAAAGATTAAAAATAACTAAAGATTAATTTTGAGAAATTAAAAATCATGGTTAAAACATTTAGTTTTTTTTATAATAATAGAAAAAACTTATCGATGTCCACTAATAAACAAGAAGTTAAAATTTACGATGAAAACTTTTAGGATAAAAACATTTTTAAATTAGAGTTAAACTATACCTGATGTAACAAAGTTTCTAACTCATAAAATTTTTTTTAATTAGAGTAAACTAGTGTAGTAGATTACGTCTAAAAGATAAAATATCGTAGAGATTAAAAATTGTGTTTGGAAATATAGCGGTGATAGATTAAATAAATAAAATGACACGAGATTACGAAAGAATTTTTTTTTTTTTTTTTTTTTTTTTTTTTTTAAATTAGAAATAATTGAATTGGGATAAAATAGCGCAGTAACTTAAAAGATGGTATCTAAAAATAAGAATAGGAGGTGATAAAATGGAGTCTAAAAATAGATAATGATAAAATACAGTAAATAAGTAAAATAAAAATAAAATTAAGTGAAATTACGAATTTTTTTTTTTTTTTTTTTTTTTTTTTCTATTTTCTATTTAATCTATCACCGCTATATTTCCAAACACAATTTTTAATCTCTACGATATTTTATCTTTTAGACGTAATCTACTACACTAGTTTACTCTAATTAGTTCTTCTCTCATAAAATGTATATACATGTATATATGACATCTAATTTACATAAGGAAAACACGCTGCTCTCCCCCATCATTATATATAGCCCCAATCCTCCGACTCTCTCGTCAATGACCATCCCTCTTGAAGAAGCCCGCATAAATCGGGCGAAACGTTGAGTATCCAGGTCCTTCCACCTCCATTTTATTTCATATCGTCGGATTTAATCCAGCTCAACAATCATATATATATATATATATATATATATATATATATATATATATATATATATTTTATATATATATATTTTATATATATATATATATTTTTTCTACAAATACTCCTGCTACAGAACTTCTGATAAATGTATTATTTTCACTTTGACTTTCCATGTCTCACTGACTTTAGCAAATAGGGTGCATACCTTTATAACTATTTGCTAATATTTTCACTCCTCTGATGAGATGGTAGACATCGAAACCCTATAGGTTAAGGAGATAAATTTTCTAAAACATTCTTTGTCTTGCTTAGAATAATAAAAATTCTTTGATATGAAACTCAACCACTTCATTTCATTTCATTTCAATGAGAGTTTTTTGAAATTCATTGAATTACAATTTAATTTATTTGCTCTATCTTGCATATCGAGCAATTCTTGTTTAGATGGGATAACTTATAGAATATTACTGCCAGTAATATTTTGTAAACCTACAATCTCACGTTTACATAACCACTGATTGTTAAATAAAAACTATTCCGAAGATATATATATATATATATATATATATATATATATATATATATATATATATATATATATGCGCGTGGCTCAGAGGCTAGGAATAAGGGTGGAGAGTTGTATGTTCTGGTTTCAATTCTAGCTGATGGCATCCAAGTCGTATATATATATATATATATTTGTATTTTATATATATATATATTTAATTTTGATTTCACTGCTATATATTAAGTTCAATATAATAACTGATAGAGAATTATCTCTAAATACGTAATCTGCATGAATTATACTATTATATTAAAGCGTATCTTACGACCGAGCCACGCCTGGCAGCCTGCTAGTATATATATATATATATATATATATATATATATATATATATATAGAGAGAGAGAGAGAGAGAGAGAGAGAGAGCAATACTTTACCACATTGAGCTCTCATACCCGGATTTCCTCCTGGAATTATTCCATTATAACACTATATATATATATATATATATATATATATATATATATATATATATATTAATTATATACACTAGCATGGGCGCCCGGTGTAGCCCGGGTGTTTGGATGTGTATGTTGAGCAAAAAAAAAAAAAAAAAGTGGTAGTAGGAAGGCAAGCTCGAACCCGTACCGCAAAAGAGTAAAGGAACGGGGTAAAACCTAATGTTTATGCTGTTAAAACCACTGCCAAACCGGAAGCGACATTTTTTTTAAATTAAGGCTAAACAATCTAAAGGAGAGGATAACTTTAAAAAATATCGGCGAAAAAAGTGACCCCCCCCCGTAGAAAAGTGCCTAGTTGAAGGGGAAGATATTAATGTTTTTAGCCAATTTTTCGATATTTGTCGTATGAAAGATCGAACTTTAAAACGATACTGATCTTGGTAAAATCCGTCGCCTCTATTGAAAGTTTAAGGCAGACATGCAAACAGGTATACATACATAAATTTATATATTGGTAACTAAAATTTTTCGACCCAAACTGATGAAAAAGCTTACCCTATGTCTGAATGCCCTTTATGTAAAATTTCAAATATTTAGACCAGAAATTGTCTGAGTAATTTGGAAGAGACCGCAGAGGTCAATTTTCTTTTTAACTTTGACCCGTATTATGACCCCTTAAAATTTATTGTTTTGGGCTCAAATAGAGTTATTAAGTTAGATCCATGTCCAAGAAACCTATATCTAAAATTTCAAGTGCGTAGACCCAAAATTGTCGGAGGAGTTTGGTTGAGTTTTCAAAGGTCAAATCGTTGAACTTTGACCCCTTAATCGCCAATTTTCTGGCCAAAAACCGATCATATCGATTTTCCCAAATCTCAGTAACCTGTATATCAAATTTCGAGTCTGTAGACTAAAAATTGACAGAGTTATTGCGCACCTTTTTCTTCACCATATTCCCTCTGCTTCACTTTTTTGTTTTCAAGTAAGATCTTTGACTTACTTGTTGTTTCATCAAATACTTCTGCATGCAAAATCCGATCCCGCATTTTGCTAATTCCTACCCTCTGATGAGAAGGAAAGTATTTCTTCGAAACTCCGCGGACTATCCATTTATCTCGTGTTTCCTTTTCAGATTAAATGTTTTTAACTCATTTCAAGGTGTTTTTTAACATATTTTATTAACTGTTTGCTCATGTGTGTGTGTGTGTGTGTGTGTGTGTGAGAGTGAGAGTGAGAGAGAGAGAGAGAGAGAGAGAGAGATGAATATTAGTACGTCCGGGTTTTTCCTTCTGCAATATTGTGATTGGCTGGTTAAGCCATAAATTCCATCTGGTAGAGGCATTTTAGAGAGACGTTGAAGATTCACACTAAAAACTCCAGCTGCGACTACGATACTTGTTCCATACTGCGACATATCAGATTTATTGCTCAAACTAAATCAAAATCGAACTCACAAGTTATATCAGTAACGACTTTAGATTTGAAACGAGCTTACAAGTTAAATAAAATCTAACGTCGAACTAATCGAAATGCCCTCGCAAGTTGAAAAGAAGAAAACTTAAGAAGAACGTTAGAAAGGCTTATTTTTATTTACAGAAATGCGAGTAATGTGTTTCTTTCCAGGTTTTTTTATATAACGTAGAGCGTATACGAAATAATTTTATTCAATTCTTACAGAAATTTAAAAAATTGTCCCTTTCCTCTTGGTGTACGTAGAAAAGTTATTTTTACACAAATTGGATCATTATTTTTTTCTTTTCTGGTTATAAAAAAAGGGGGGAAAGATGGAACTGATCTTAAAATTGGTTAAAGTGTTTCAAGTCACGTTGCAACAACAATTCCAACAACAAGAAGGGTTTGAAAAGTTATCCAAACAAAAGAAGGCAAAAGAAAAATCATTTTTGGAAGACGTAGAAGTGTCTTGAACCATAAAATCACCAGGTTCGAGGATTTTTTTTAGCTGAAAAAATTTCAAATTCAATATCGGAATTTAAATACAATCCGGATATTGATTCAACGTTTCCAGCTTATTTTCGTAGGTTGGAAACCAAATTTACAAAAAGATGCTAACAATGGTTTACGAAGAAACAATCCCGCTATTGTTATAAAAGTTGGAAGCAGAAAAATTACTAAATACGCGCAAATTTAATTCTTTCCAAAAATTAAAAAAAAAACAAAAAAAAAAACGGAGAACATGTCATTTAGTGAAACAGTAGAAATTTTGTCGAAAATTTTTGATAAAACAGACAATTTGTTCCGTACGCGATATAAATATTTGAATCTCGTAAAATGGGAGAACGATGATTTTATCACGTATGCTGGTATGATGAAAGCGCAGTTTGAAGTACTTAATTTAACGGAATTATCGAGCGACATGATTAAATATTTCATTTTTGTCCGAAGTTAACTGCACCATAGGATAAAGAAAACAAAACAAGAATTCTAAGTAATATGGAATATGACCAAAACTTGCACTGCAAAATGTAACGGGGGAATGTCAGTGCCTAATAATTATTTAAAAAACAGGTCAGTGCCTAATAATTATTTAAAAAACGGGTCAGTGCCTAATAATTATTTTAAAAACGGGTCAGTGCCTAATAATTATTTAAAAAACGGGTCAGTGCCTAATAATTATTTAAAAAACGGGTCAGTACCTAATAATTATTTAAAAAACGGGTCAGTACCTAATAATTATTTAAAAAACGGGTCAGTACCTAATAATTATTTAAAAAACGGGTCAGTGCCTAATAATTATTTAAAAAACGGGTCAGTGCCTAATAATTATTTAAAAAACGGGTCAGTGCCTAATAATTATTTAAAAAACGGGTCAGTGCCTAATAATTATTTAAAAAACGGGTCAGTGCCTAATAATTATTTAAAAAACGGGTCAGTACCTAATAATTATTTAAAAAAAGAAAAAAAAACGATAATAATCGGATTGAAGAGAAAAGCATATTACGGATACAGACTGTAAGACAAAAGTTGAATAAAAATAAAGGCATAAATATTACATGCAATGCATGTGGTGAAAAGCATATAAAAATGACTGTTTCTTTAAGAATAAAATATGCTTTAACTGTGGACGCGCATGCCATAAATGTTCACATTACCTGACGAAACAGAGACAGAAAGAAAGTTGCAATCGAAGGTGAATGTAGTTTTTTCTATAAGCGAAATGAATGCGATAAAGGAAGAAAGTACTTAGATATAAAAAATAAATGGGCAGACGGTAGAATTGTTACTCAATTCAGTGATATATCGGTAATAAACGAACTTGGAAAAATATGTTATTCTCGGTTAATGAACACAGAAAAGATTTCCAGAGGAATATCGGGTACAACATTAAAGTTTAAAGGAAAACTAAATTGTAACATTTTGGTCATGGGGGAAACTTATAAATTGAAAGTACTTCCTCGGTCACAAAATCTTTTTGGGTTAGACTGGATTGTACTGTTCAACTTATGGGAATTACCGATTAATTCTTTCTGTAACAAAGTTAACATTGTTGATAAAATAAGACAAAGCAAACAGAAAAATTCAGTACGGATTTGAAAAGCGAATTCTCTCGTGTTTTTTTCAGAAGAACACGGTCTGTGCACAAAAAAGGAAGTTCACTTCGAATTTAAATAACATGTTAATAACATAAAGTATGGATGAAAGGATATAAAAATATAAGCATTACTGAGTAATAATAGATAATAAAAGTTATAAGATATTCAAACTTATTAAATATAGGAGAATAAAAAATAGGGGGATGAAATGGATATAAAAAAATTGGATATAAAAAATAAATACAAAAATACAGAGATCTAAATAGCCAAGTGACACCAAGAAAAAAAATGAAATTAAAATACAACAGAGAAAATATACAGTGGGAGAAAGTTCTTGAAGGTAAGGAGTGGAGATGCTTTGCAAATTTTTTTTGGGGGGGAGGGGGGTCTTGTTGCGTGCAAAGAAGTATTGAAATATTTTATTAAAAATAAAACAAATAAATAGAAGTTCCTCTGTGAGAAATACAGTTACCATCCAGATTTAGATGGTGATTCAAGGAAACGTGTTGCTGTTGATGTTGGAGAATTTGCAATTTTTCAGGATATGAGAGCTTTCACGAGAATATAATTAGTGGACATTACCTTGCTTTTGGGGGAGAAAAGAGTTTGGAACAGCAATTAATTTCATGATGTCGTTTTTTGTTCCAAGATTCTCATGTCCGGAGTGAAAATATGTTGGTCCTCGGTTGATGATGTAGGTCTTCCTGATATCAGTTGGCGTATCACAAAAAGATCCAAGTTATGTTATAATAATTTCTAGAAGTAGTCCTTGATTAAAAAGAAACTGAACACAGAAATTTTTTTTTAAATAAAATGTAACACAGTTCGAGGCTGAAACAAATGAAATTTGATGATCGAACCCATGCTAACAGACACGGGACTATAGAAATCTAGTTGTTGAAGGATAGGAACAAAGAGATGGGGAAGGGGTGTGCTGAAGAGAGGCCACTGAATGTCAGTGGTAAGTGGAGTCGATGAATCTTAAAGTTTAGGTCGGTTTAGTTAGAGGAGAAGAAGGGGGTTTAGTTGTCAAGTATATATATATATATATATATATATATATATATATATATATATATATATATATATAATATGAGCAAACAGTTAATGAAATATGTTAAAAACACTTTGAAATGAGTTAAAAACATATTTAATTTGAAAAGGAAACACTAGATAAATGGATAATCCTAGATAAGGGCTGTCCCCTGTTCATGTAAGTATAAAAATAGAGATTAGTTAAAATGGAAATAAGAGAAAGCAGAAATCGAACCCTGGACATAAGTTTTAAAGAACAATAGGTTTAAATGGAATGTCCAGTAAATTGTTAATTCGGATGAAATAAATAATAAATAAACTATTCAATTGTTAAAAGAATGTGGATAATAAAATATGAGTTAAATAAATTAGATATGTAGGTTAAATTCCTTTGTGGAAACAACACAAGGAAAATAGGTTATTGGGAAATCAATGTCGAAAACGTGCAAAGTCGCGCATGTTGAAACACGTGAATTTTGCTCACGTGGCCGGGATGCATGGATTCTCAATATAGGAAGTGGGAGTTAGTTGGTCACGGAGACAGGCAGAGACAGTCAGAGAGACAGTCAGGAGAGACAGTCAGGGGAGACAGTCAGTGAGAAAACTCAGAGACAGGCAGACGTCTGAAGCGAGACGTCACTTCAGAAATTAAAATGTGAAACTTTGAATTCTTGGTGATGGAACGACCGGTCGTGAGGAAATAAATTCAGCATGTGTTTTGTGATAAAGCTCATCTTTGTGTTTGTGATTTCTACAAAAAGGTAAATTGTATTGTTATTATATGTCTGTGTTATAAAATGTCATTACAACAACATCTCTCTCTCTAAGATACAACATCATATGTAATAAGACAAGAACTCTCACTAAGACTCATATCATTACTAATAAGAACTCACGTAACATACGCGCACAAGTGGTATAGTCTAATAATAATAATAATAACTATATAACATATATATATATATATATATATATATATATATATATATATATATATATATGTATATATATATATATATATATATATATATATGTATATATATATATATATAACATATATATATATGTATATATATATATGTATATATATATATATAACATATATATATATGTTATATATATATATATATATATATATATATATATATATATATGTATATATATATATGTATATATATATATATATATGTATATATATATGTATATATATATATATATATAACATATATATATATGTTATATATATATATATATATATATATATATATAACATATATATATATGTTATATATATATATATATATATATATATATATACCTCTGGTGTTACAAGATGAGGCTCTGCTTGAGACGAAAAATTGATGCTTCTTGTTTTTGTACTTCCTTTTGCAAAACCCAAAACAAAAGCAAATACAACCCACTTTTCCACCCTTTTTCTTCCCTTTTCCCCTTTCTCTTTCTATCCCCCCCCCCACTTTCTGACTGGTTTCCTAACTTAAAATGTACCAAACATTAATACTGCAACTGCAACTCTTTTTCCTCTCCCATTACAAAACTCATATTCTGCAGGGCAGGAAACAAAAACGATAAAATCCACTATAAAGCAACCAAACCAAAACTACAAACTGGCGATGGAATTACAAAGAGCTTGAAGAATAAAAACCTTCTACAAAATAACTAGATGCAACATGAACACTATTTCCAAAATAACTGGATTCCGCATTAAATAACCTGAAAAGGGTTGATATGCTGTAAAAACAACCAAACCAAATTCAACAAATATATACTTGAAGATATAAAGAACTTGAAGCATAAAAACTGTTTCCAAAAATAACTTGATTTGACATTAAATAACCTTAAAAGGGTTGATATGCCATAACACAAAACAATTTATATACTAGCAGACCGCCAAGTGTTGTGCGGTCATAAGATATGCTTATAAATGATATTTTAATTTATGCAGATTATGTATTATTATAAAGACAATCAATTATTATATTAAACCTAATATATAGTAGTGCGATCAAAACTAATATATATGACTTGGCCGCCATCAGCATGAATCGAAACCAAAACATACAAATCTCCACCTTCATTCTTTAGCCTCTGAACCATGCCTATACTTATATATATATATATATATATATATATATATATATATATATATATATATATATATATATATATATATAGTGATTTAAAGGTTATGAGGGTTTTTGAAGCATGAAAAACGATGTTACTTTTTGTATTCAATATTTTTATTGTTATTTTTTTATATTTCAAGCGGACCTCCGCTCTTGGTCACAAAAAAAGTATCGGAATGTGACCAAGAGCGGAGGTCCGCTTGAAATATAAAAAAAATAACAATAAAAATATTAAATACAAAAAGTAACATCGTTTTCATGCTTCAAAAAACCCTCATAACCTTTTAATCACTATCCTAGAAGCATACGTGGACTTTTAGCATTTTATATATATATATATATATATATATATATATATATATATATATATATATATATATATATGTGTGTGTGTGTCGTCCCTTTTATATATATATATATAATGGGTTAAGAAATTCCAACGAAATACTAAAATCTAAGAATCCAAAAAATAAATATCAACGTAGAATGAAAGCACCCCTACCCTTATTTCAGAAGAGCTGGTTCTTCCCCCCCCCTCCTCACACATACACATTAGTAACGACCTTGGATCACAGTCACCTTCCTAGGGAAGCAAATAACCTCATAATACTATAAAACAGTACACACATTTTCAAACCAATAAAGAAAACACACACACACACACATACACACACATCCTACCCTAAAGGAAAAGAAAAAACACAAGCAGAGTGAGAGAGAGAAACACAACACAGGAGTGACCACAGCCGACTCGCCACAGCCCAATAAAAGAGTAATAACAATTGAACATTCCAATAAATAGTAGACACTTACACGTTTCCACCTCTTGGAAACACTTCAAATGAACTAGAAAATGCTATTTTTATATCTCCAACACATTTTGAAAATAATTTCTGAAGAGGTCGCTTCACAGAACGTCTGAAACGCGTTAAAAACGATTTCAATGATTTAAAAACATTGTTGCAATGATCTAAACATAATTCTCAAAGAAAAACCAAGACACGGAATAATAAAATAATGTTAAAAAATACACATTGTTGGTGACTACCCCCTTATATATATATATATATATATATATATATATATATATACACACACATTATTTTTATTTATATATACAAATATTACATAGTTGCTACACTGAAGATGCTAATGTTTCAGACAAGTGGCCGGTCAGGACCACAAGTCTTCGTCAGGCGATGTAATAAAGTTTGTGTTCCACTGAAGAAGTATTTTCTTCAAATAGGGAAATTGAAGAAATATTAAAAAAAAAAAAAATAAAACGTTAATATCAAGAAAACGGTTGGAAGGGGTAAGTGACATTTTAGACTCCAAACATTGAATGCGGCAGCAGAAAGAGACGGCAAAAATTAAGAGAGGAAAAAAGACAAACGAAAAAAAAAGAACACAAACTTTATTTGTGATCCTGACCATCTTAGCATGTTCAGTGTAGCGACTATGTAATATTTGTCTATATAAATAAAAATAATATATTTTGCTCTTTTTTTTGTTGAGCATTCTTAATAACTTCGTTTTAATTCACGAAGTTTCCCTCCTGAATACTTTTAACTTTGTATATATATATATTTATCTATATATATATATATATATATAGAGAGAGAGAGAGAGAGATAAATTCGTCATTCCTTTTTAAGAGATGGAGTCCCCCCCCCCGATCATTGTAGACAAGATGCAAGCAAGCAAGATCCACAGAGTTATATATATATATATATATATATATATATATATATATATATATATCAGTCTTAACTGTGTTATCATACAACCCTTACCTGCCCTTGAATATTTCTCACTTCCCAAACTAAAACTCTTTGAGCCGAAGCGATTTCAGCTTCATGCCAGGTTTACAAGAATGTAAGACTTACTTTTCAGCGATTTTTGTGAGTTCTTTAATGACTGCAAGTTTGGCTTAGATATTTGTTTCCATAGCATTTCTCTTTTCTCACTCTTTGCTTTCTTATTTTAAATAAAAGACGATTTAATAAATCCTTCGTATATATTTAGGAACACTGATTTCAACTTGTTCTGCTACTCACAGTTCTTTTCATAGTACGGTTTTAAATGATCTAAAAGGATGGACATGCCGTAAAAATAACAATGAAACAAAATCTTTGGCTATTGGTAATAAAACAGAATTGATTTTATCTTTCGACTTTGAGTCTGGTGGAACAAAAAAGAAAAAAAGATTAGCTTCATTTTGATTCGGTCACATATCCCAGCATTCATTGCGTGGGCTGATCAACAATTGATTGAATCTCACGATTTTTCCCCTCCTTTCTTGACTTTATTTTTGGCGTCTAGTATCGGTTTGGTGGCTTAACAAAAAACAATGCAAGGGCAAACAAATCACGCAGTTAAGAATATATTTGATTAAATATTACAAAAAAAAAATAACTGATTCATTTAATACAGCTAATGTTGGATATTAAGCCGTGTCGATGCCGATAAAATCGGAGGTATGCACAATTGCACATATGCATATTCCAGGTGGATTTTTATTTACACTCTTGTGTCCTATAAAAATGACCTGACTTGTAATTATCACCAAAAAGGCTTACATTCCAGATCAGGAATTTAGAATTGTGCAATCTATACTCCTATAATATTTTTTTTGTGTGTATTGATATTCATATTTAAACCCCTTTTTTCTATTCATTTAAAATAAAACTTTCTTATATATGAGTTATGGAATTGCTTTCACTAGCAACAGATATAGCTAATTTGCATATTCTTTAAACATTCATTTTAATTAATTTTCTATTAGTTTTGTCGGTTTTCTTATAGGATGATCATCTTTTAACTATCATGTGTAATTATCGTATTCATGCAGATATTCTACATGATTTATACTTGTGTAATATTTGCATAAAAAAATTATAGTAAACACATAATTCTTTCCATATATATTATGTATACGTATATATTTTCGTTTAAAAAAATTTTCCCAACAAACTCCTCTTATAGTTTTTGGTCTACAGACATGAAACTTCATATGCAAGGTATTTGAACCCATACCAAACTTTATATTTAGTTTTTAGGCCGGGAAAATCGGTGCAAAAATGTGAAAATTAAAAAAACATGAAATCTGCCAGGTTACGGTCAAACGCCGGCATTATGGATACGCATGCATAACGTAATAGCTATTGGTTCATGTTTTAATTTTTAGCCTTGCAGCAAACATGTCTTCATAGCCAAATCATTAGCGGGCAGAGGCAAAAATAAAACGTTTTAATTTCGATTTTCTGTGGTGGCGCACGAGACATTCTGTTTTTTTAACTTTTTAAATCGTTACTATATATTGGGTCCAATATAATATAATAATGAATACGAAATCAGCATTAATCAAAATATCATATTTAAGTATATTTTACAACTGGGCAATGCCGGGCGCCCTGCTAGTGTAAAATAACAAAGAACAATTGAATTTTAAATGACCTTCTATGTTGACAAAATTCGTCTGTGAGAAGAATCGTGCTGAGTAAGACGACCCAAGAAGCAGCGCATATGTTGGATGACGATTACCTACTAAGCAGGCCAAGTATAGAATTTAACAATATATAAATAATAGATTATACACACGTTCATCTCTATTCCCGGGGCATCACTCGAATCGTGTACCTAAAATGCACATCCTTTTTGCTTGTTTTATCCGATTCTTCCGTTGGATCACCTTAAAATGATGTCCTTTTCTATGTTCGTTTAAAAATATTTTTAATTAATTTCAAATGTATATGCTGAAAATCATGTTTATCCATAATGAATATTTTGCTAGAGACATTTCCTCTGGAAAGATGAGTCTTGCATCGAACATCCATGGATTACGGAAGAACTTTAAATTTCGTGTATTCATGTTTCAAATAATAAATTTTTGTTTTTAAAATTCTATATTTTACTGCAAAAATTTTAAATATAAAACCTATAATATATATATATATATATATATATATATATATACATATATATATATATACATATATATATATATACATATATATATATGTATATACATATATATATACATATATATATATATACATATATATATATATATATATATATATATATATATATATATATATATATATATATATGAAATTTATTTATACAAACAGTGATGGCTACATATGTGCATACATGTTTCTGTAATCACCCGCGTTGGGGGATTACGTCTTCAGGCCAAGAATTATCGTCGAGAACTGATATTTCAAACAAAAACATTTTCTTATTTCGTTTACAAAGTTAGAATGTAACATGGGTGGGGGTTATGAGCGGGGATAGGACAAGTGAGGTCTTTGAAGATAATAAACATCTTTTTTATTTCCCTTTTTTTTATATCAAGTTCATCTATCCCATATTTTGATTTTTATGGCACAAGGTACTTGAGAATGTAGCATTTTTGTCTTGCATTTACATGGGCATTAAGTACTATATATGTGTGTGTGTGTGTGTGTGTGTGTGTGTGTGTGTGTGTGTGTGTGTGTGTGTGTGTGTGTGTGTGATCTGTAGTAATAAGTACTAAAAGTTTACTTCTAAAAGCAAAAATAGATTTAAGATTCCCAAAATTCGTACTAGATTGTCCATGGCTTACTGAATAAAGTACTTAATAAAATTCAGTTCGAAATTACACTCTTCTGGAAGTCGAAGGTTCAATCCTCAGTGTGGTTGATACTAAAAATGCAATGGCGAACTATTTAGGACTGCTACCCGGTTATAGTTAATAGATTATTTTTTTTCTTTTTCTTACTCACTTTCACCCCAAATAAAGCATATTGTCACTTGAAACGCAAGGGGTTACTATTTGGGATTATACCTAACATAGGACTAAAGTGAAGTTGAGCAGCGAAATATCTGTTCACATCACATTTAAACTTCAGCATGTTAGGACAATCAGGGAAGCAGGAAACAGGGAGGGAATTCCAAAGTCTAGCAGTTCGAGGGAAGAAACTATTAGAGTAGACAGTTTTCTGGAATAGAAGGGTTCATTCGAAATCCTGTGCAGATTCCCGAGTTTCACAGAAAGATTTGTTATTTTCACAACGTTTCAGCCGATGTAACCTCCTACTTTCTTCAGTGGTTTTTCGGACTCAAATCTTCATCAGGATCTGTGGAGTAATGGATAAAGTATTTGTTAAAATTCAGTTGTAAGTTACACTCTTTTGGAGGTTGAAGGTTCAATCCTCAGTGCAGGCAATACACAAAATACAATTGCGAATTATTTAGGATTTTTACCCAGTCATAGCTGATGGAACGAAAGCATGCTACCTCCCCTCCCCATGGATTTAATAAAGGGTTCTGTTCGAAATTCTATAAAGATTCCCAAGCTTGACAAAAAGATTTGCAAGTTCAACAAAATACACCGGAAGAAGGTTCGAGGTTACATCAGCCAAAATGTTGTAAAAATAACACTCAACAGTAGTCTGAAGACTCCAAATAATCAATCCTCATTTCAAAAATCAAGAAACATAACTTCCTTATGTTTCGCAAAAGATGTTGGACATTACCATGAACTCCGGACATTTTTATTTGAAATCCAATTTACCTTCCCCTTGTCAATCAAAAATCAACTTAATAACATAAGCCCTTTTTTCCACACTAAACGATGACGCAAAGAAATGATTCCTGCAACTCTATTTCTTTGTCTTCGACAATGACATATTGGCAAACGAAATTCATCCGCTCGATATGAGAAATGTCCGAGTAGCTGTCAAGTATGATCACAAAATAATTGGCTTTTCGAATCCGACCCAATCTAATTTTCTTCGTGCGCTTTCTAAACACACAATATAGATCTATTGGATCTTCCCTATAAAAATCGATTTAAAAAGCTTAACCGTTTCTCCCTTGAGTGTCGTCGATTACACAGTGATATGATGTGGGCCTACAATCTCCTCAATGGTCATTATGACATACCCCAGGACTTGTTATTCACTCCTGCACCAGAAAGAGACGCTACAACAAAATATTTCATTGATTTCGATTGAACCAGATGAGGGCCGCTTTTTCAGTCAGCATTTTTGGACCTTGAAGTAGACTTCTAAGTGGTTGGTTGTTTTTGTTTTACGGCATATCAACCCTTTTCAGGTTATTTAATGCTGAATTCAGTTATTTTGAAGAAAAAATTTTTAATAGAATATTTTTTTTTTCAAGTCGGTTTCTATTTAACCCATAACAGGTACTACCACTCCGGGTCAGAGTGGACCTAAGAGCAATGACAATTAAAGGGTGGTTCCACACTCCCCAAAGCCCACAGGCTTGGGCCTCACTATCGGATATAATTTATAGTCATATCCAGGATGGACTTCTAAATGAGTTAATAAATGTGCCAACAACACAACAATTTAAGATGAATTTAGACAGATGCTTAGCTACTGTTACCTCTTTTGTGTAAATTTATAACCTCCTTTTCCGAAATGTCAATTAAAGCACAATAGTTGTATTGTTTTCCAAATAAATTGAATATAAATAAATTAATTTCGAATTTTAGGTGAAAAATATCATTGTAAGTAATGATTCCTCAGAAGAACCAGTAACTTCTCCCTCTTCAACAGGATACAAAAAAAAAAAAAAGAAATTCTTACTCGATATTTATTTTTGATTTACATAACTTAAAGATGTATTTAGGCAATCAATTCCTACTTCCATTAATTATTCCGAGTTAAAAAGAAAAACGCACATTCAAGACAATTTTTTCTTCTTTTTCTCTCATGATTGACGTTTGCTCCCTACATAAGCAACAGCAGTCCTGTTTTTCATTTTTTTTTTCAACCAACCACAAAATCAAACGTAAACGAGGTAGCACCAAAAAAAAACCCCAAAAAAGGACTCTTTCGAGCAGAGAATCTGTTCTTTATTCTGCCATTCAGACTTCCCAACAAGTTCCTAAATTTGCATAATTGCCTTATTCTTGTATCCAAAGAGTTCCAAGTTCATGTACCATTTTTTTCTCTGCAGCAGGCACATGCCAACCGTGATTGCATATTTCTATGCCTCTCCAGACCGCTACCACAAGGTTCAATACTGTCTGCCATGCTCCATCCTCTGTTGCATCGCTACAGTGTTGCATAACTATGCTTGTTTTGCCAGTATTTTTATGGAATACGCTCCGATGGACTTACTGCACTTGTCCTTCCAAAACAAAAATATCTCCGACCCACTCGCCTAACAGTAAAATCACATCTTTCACTGTTGAGATCCCAGATGATTCCAAAAGGTTTTCTACTCTGATGGCTTCTGTTCTTGGATGGTTTGCTTGTGAAAATTCCTTTCGTGCTCCTTATTTCCTTGATCGTATCAATGTGCAGAAATCTAAATGTAATGTGAACAAGCATCTCACTACTTAATCCCTCTACTAGTTTTTCTCCTCTAAATCGGGTTCCTATCACAATTGATTCTTGTACTTCAGGCAAACAAAAAACATAAGATATGTAACATAAGTTAAGGTAAGTAACTCCTGGCTGTTTGCAAACCTCAAAAGAATGCACCAGGGAAAGAAATTTGCCTCCAAGAAGAAGTGATGTTGAAAACAGAGGCGTATTTTCAGGCCAAAAACAAATCATTCAAGAAAAATTCTTAGAAAAACGTTACAATGTATCACTCTAGAAACGGACCATGATAGTAACCTTCTGTCTAACCCGACAATGACATTCTGCATCTTGTCTGATGCACTGCAGCATCTGCTGTGACTATACAGTTCAAAGCTGAAGTTGCCTCTTCAGGTGCAAGCTTGATAAAGAGACCTAGGTTTGTGTAAAGTCGAAGAAAATGAAGGGAGGAAGCGCCCACGTGTCTGCGCGTCATGCCTTACCTTGGAACGCTCCTATGGTGTGCGTACGTGCATGGCCGAAACCAGGGAGAAATTCCAAAATGGCGCCGTCCTCATCTTGTAGATTGTGCGATCATCACTGGGCCCCACGTGACCGTTCTTTGGCTGCTGATTGGCCGAGGACGAACGCCGAAAGGATAAAGGGAGTGTGTTTGGAACATGGGGGTGTCTTTTCTAGGATCGACGTCAGTGTGATCGTATCGGTGAACTGCTGCAGCTTTAAGAGTACCTTAGTGTGTGTGTGATTTTTTGGGACTTGCTCGTCTGCTGACTTTACAGGACTTTCTTTTCTGCTGATTCTACAGGACCTGCCCTTCTGCAGAACTTGGAACAAAACTTCAAGCCTCTTCTTTCTTTTCACACGTAGTCGCCTAAAAAGGTAGAATCCGACTTACTTGTGAAACGGCTTTAGTTTGCCCATTTACCAGGGTTCTCTTCTTGGCGTTGCAGATAAAGTCCGACAGTCACAGTCAGCGCAACTACAGGAGTTGCCGGAAAGGTGTTGCAGTGCTTCACCATCTGCCTATCAGGACTCCAACCCTGATTTTTTATTGGGCTTTACTCCTTTAACCTTTTAACCTTTCCCAAGGCATCCACAAGGCAGTGGATCTATTTTCCCATAGCTGGTGAAAGAAGGGGACCATGTTGATAAATAAAGTCAGAGTTTACCCAAAAATTGTTTTATTAGTAAGGCCCGGGACTTATTGAGTGATGTATTATCTATCTCCTGATTGTGAATATGTATTTATTTACATAAATGTATTTTTTACGTTTCATAATAAAAAAAAGGTTCTTAGTAGAACTCTATACCGTTAACGAAGAATTGCTCTCCCCACTCCCACAGTGATGGTGCGATTCCAATATTTTTGCCCATTTTAATACAATTACCTATTCTGTTCCAAATTTCTGATTCTGACACAATTACCGATTCCAATTCTTTTTAGATTTCTAAATATAATTATTTTTAGAGACAGATTACCATAAAACCTATGTAATGTTTTTGTATATTTTCGCAAACATAAAAGTGCAGGTAGAATGTTCTGAGGGAAGAGATTTGGCTCTAATGGATGACAATTTAAGTGAACAATAGTAAAAAACACGCTAAAAATGTAAAAACAAAGCCAAAAATAATTTAAAGCATTTTTTAAGTAAAAAATGTGGGTTTGTATTACTGTACACATAGATTCGAAAAAGTTGTCAAAAAACAAATATATAACAAATAAATGTTATCAAAGGCAAGATAAGTTACTTTTCTACCTAACTGGATATATTTTTTGTGTTTTTATTCAATGTAGCATATTTATTCAGCTCGAAAAACATGCAGTGTTTACCGATGTATTGGACAATTCAAAATGGCGGCCGACTATCTCTTAAACACGGTAAGTTCGAGAAAAGGTGCTATAAATAATAAACTAGACAAAATACTATAAAAAAACACCGAATATATGTCAACCTATGTCACGGTAATATATATTGAGCGAATTTCTAACAGTATTTTGTCTAGTTTATTATTTATAACACCTTTTCCCGAACTTACCGTGTTTAAGAGATAGTCGGCCGCCATTTTGAATTTTCCAATACATCGGTAAACACTGCATGTTTTTCGAGCTGAATAAACATGTTACATTGAATAAAAACACGAAAATTATATCCAGTTTGGTAGAAAAGTAACTTATCTTGCCTTTGATAACATTTATTTGTTATATATTTGTTTTCTGACAACTTTTTCGAATCTATGTGTACAGTAATACAAACCCAAAAATGTTATAAAGTAGAAAAAAGTTTTTAAAAAAAAGTAAAAAGCTAAAAAACAAAGTAAATAAGCAATGCTTTTTAAAATTATAAAGTGTTGTCATCTATGTTAAATCTATATATATAAAAGCAAAAGTGTATGTATGTATGTATGTACGCTTTTCCTCGATGTCCACAAAAGACTTCTTTCAGAGAAGCGCTCGCTCGCTTCACAACTTCTTAAAACTTTTTATATCATCTATAAATTGTAATATCTCACACTTAACCACGGAGCTCGCCTGTCTATTTAATTTTATTGACTTTCAAACGTTAATTATTCCACATTTCCCGCATCGGCACGCGTTACATTCGGTTTTGGGTATAAACAAAATACTGGCCAAAAGCCAGTGGTCTCTAGAGAGCTAAGTAACGTTTGGTCAATGTCAACTTCGTCATATCAGACGGTAGCTTTCATTTCGAGACGAGACGCTCCCCCTAATAAACAGGGAGCGGGTTTTTAAAAACAAACAAACCGATTTATTGACCTCATTTAAAACTGTCCCGCACAAAATGCTAACTGCTGAATACCTATCGCCGTCACGTCAATCAAAAACGTGCACCTGTTTTTTTTTTCTATTTTCCAACTGCGCGTCAAGGCTTCGTTTTTTTTTTTCACGGGCACCTGTTTTTTTTTCAGATTTCGGGTTTTTTTCACACACACCTACAAACACCCGGGCAACGCCGGGGACCTCTTGCTAGTCTATATATAAAAGGCAAAAGTGGTGCATGCATTTCTGTATGTCCACAAAAGGCTTTTGAGAGGGGTTTGACCACGTCACTATTTTTTATAACTTTCTTTATACTCCCTAGATTATAATATCTGCGATTTGCAAACGGACGTCATCTCTACATTTATTTTGAAAATAAAACTATATATTTTTATAAAACTCCCTCTATTCTATCTTTTTGCATGTTTGTTTGTCTTTTTCGTATAAAAGCGAAATTAATCGGAGCAAAGTAGGCCGCCTGACTTTCCGGCTGGGACCTCCAGAAATGCAATTAGCTTTGATCAATGTTGGGGAACTTCATATCAAACAATTGCTATTCAATTGGAGAGCTCCCCTGTTTTGGGGAGAGCTGGTTTTCCCCAACATCGTGGGAAGCAAAATATGGCAGAAACTGCCCTGCAGCCAACCTTCGTTTCTGCACCTGCACGATTCTTAACTTATTCACTTCAAGTCAACTTTTTGATTGACATCGATAAATTTGAACGCTTTTCATTTCCTCTCGCATCATAGTGTAGCGGTAAGATCTCAGCTTTTCTTCCGCTTTCTTTTTCGCCTTTGCGTCATGGGTTCGAGCCTGCCTGCCTACTGCCGCTTTTTTCTTTCTTTTACACCCAGGAAATGCCGGGCACCCTCGCTAGTCTATTTTAAATTTGAGCCATCTGTGCATGTGTGTTTGTATGTTGTATGCCTGCTAAGAAATTTTCTCATCTGCATCAAACAGGCATGAATCTGGTACCGTTAGAGTGATCTCTTGGACACATAATATCGAAAAATTAGAAAAAAATCGTCAATTATTTCATATGTCGCTTTGTTTGAAGGGAGTCAGGTAAAAACCTTGCTTTCGACGCTGTTTGTAAAGCATATGCAAACTATTCGTTGTTTCATTTTTAAAAGCTAAATTAGCAATGATATAACATCTGTGTCATCGTTGTACTGTTGATAACGTGTTCGCTTACAAACTTCACTTTTGCAATTTTGCGTCCACCATACTGACTTTTTTTGCTTACAAAATTTTGCATTTGGCTTCACTTCTGGTTGATGACATCCAAATCCCATTTTTTTTTTATTTAACCATATTTTACTACCGGGCAATGAGGGAATTTAAGACCATTTAACATTTTCTATTTAGTTTTTTTTACTGCCTCGGACAATATTAGGTAGCCCTGCTAGTCTATTATATAAAAATCAGTTGTGTGTGTTGTGTGTGTTGTGTGTTGTGTGTGTGTGTGTGTGTTGTGTGTGTGTGTGTGTGTGTGTGTTTTTATGTCCAACTAAAAGTAAAAATAAAACATGACAAAAATCTACAAAGATGGTATTTTCTTCACCGGCGTTGCCCTGGATTAATAATCTCTACAATTAAAAAAAAAAAAGGATTCATTCTTTACGGGTCAATGGGCCAGGTTCGGAGGTGATGATGGTCTAGTAGTTAACGACACAAACTAACAACTTGAGTGTCCTAAGTTCAAATCCAGTTTGTTCCACAAAAGTCATTTTCACTTAGGATATTGACAACTTTCATGTGGTCTCTCTCATAATCTCCGAAAGAATTCTGATTATAAAAATATCGGGGAAACCAATGCCAACAATAGAATCTTCAGATTCATACGATATGATGATGAATGGGTTAGGTTTTGTCAGGGAAGAGGGATTCAGTTTTTCAGCCATTTCCAATATTATTTATTACATAAAGCGGAAGTTAATGATGCAGATTATTATTTTTTATACATTAAAACAAGAGAGGGGAATGGGTGTGGATAGATGTGGAGAAAAAAAGGTGGGGGGAAAGAGATATAGGAAAATGGAGAAGCTAACAGCAAGAAACTCAGCATTGCCCGGAAGACACTAAAATAAATATATGTTTCACTAAATTATTAAAGAGGAAGGGGAGATGAGAAACTCAGCCTTGCCCTGATATAAATTAAATTAAATATATTTTTCATTATATATTTAAGGAAGGGAGGAAATTGGTGTTGCCCGGGAGCAATAACTTTTAAACAGAAAGCTCGGATTGAATGAATTGCATTATTATTATTAATTTTAGAAGAGTAACTCTCACTTCCCCTTATTTTTTCCTTCGGTTCTCACATTCCATGAGCAACGTTTCTGACAAAGAGGTAAGTATTGCTGTCTTTTTGGGTCAGAATCTGTCAATCTCATACTTATTGTTGGTTGGTTTTTGACTTCGAATAGTATTTTTTTTTTTTTTTAGCTTTTTGCAACAAGTGGTTTCATGCTTTGTCTGGAGGTATATTCATTAAAAAAAATTCAATACATTAAAACGAGAGAGAAATAGGCTAGGTGGGTAGGGAGAAGGATGTCAAAAAACAGAGAAGTCGGAAAAAGAGAAAGAAAGACAGTTTGAGAGAGGTAAGACGTATAAAATCACAATTCGCTCATGTATTAAGTATTGTTGCCACATCATGGCTGGTGTATCTACCGCTAGTCTCCAAAGAAGAGTCTCAATTCTAATAGGTTTTGCATGGTCGGCCAAGCTCCAACCGCTGTCTCATCATCACAGTGTCGAATCCCTGTGCCTGTTTTACAAGTACTTTGATTGAATGTGTTCTGATGAACTCATAGCACTTGTTCCCCTTTGACATACATACCTCCAACTAACCTAACAAGCAGCAAAATCCCACCTTTTTTTCCATTTGCTTCCTAAACAAGGCACAGTGCCGCTTTGACATATTGCAGGACTACTATGTAGGGAGTTGAGCAGCGAGATGTCTGTTCACGTTACACTTGAACTTCTGCATGTCAGTACAGTTAGGAAATCAGGCAACTCTCTTTTGAATCCTGTCTAGGAGCAAAAGACTAGTAGCATATGCACCAACCCAAATGTGACAACAATGCTCCATACATGGGCGAATGGTAGCCTTGTAGAGGTAGAGGATACTTTCAGGCATAAGTAGCTTTCTAGTACGGTAGAGAGAGCCCACCTTCTTTGCAGCAGCCTTGGCAATACCCTCGATGTATCTGTTGTTTCATTGTTTAGGTTCCTAGATAGCAGAAAGCCTTCTGCTCTAATAGCTTCTTCCCTCAGACTGCTAAACTTTGGAATTCCCTCCCTTGACTAGTTTCCCTGACTTTACTAACATGCAGAAGTTTAAACATACTGTGAAAAGACATCACGCTACTCAACTCCCCACATTTCACTGTTAGACATGATCCCAAATAGTAACCCCTTACGTTTCAAGTTGCAATATGCCTTGGGGTGAAAAATGGTAAAAAGAGTAGAGAGGGAGAAGTTTTAATAAAAACATGTTGCCCGCACTTTTTAAAATCTTCTATTTTTTTATGGCCCCGGGCAACGCCGGATAGCCCTGCTAATATTAAATAAGTCCACCAGATATTTATACGAGCATATTGTTTCTTAACTCATTCATACATAGAATTATCTTGTCAAATCTTCTGTGTTAGTCATCAAAATAATAATAACCCGGTGTCTCATTCCACGCAAACAAACAAAAGGGATTTTCTGGATTTGAACAACTTCTGTCTGGATTGGGATGGATTAATTTACTTACCATCTCCTCCTCCTCCTCCTCCTCCTCCTCCTCCTTCTGTTTTTTTTTTCTTTTACTCATTAATCACCCCAAAACAAGGCGTATGGAGACTAGTAGTAGTAGATGCACCAGATATGGTAACAATACTCTATGCATAGGCGAGTTGTGGCTTTGTAAAGATATAGGATGTTTTCTTATGTAATTTTCTATCACGGTATAGGGAACCCACTTTCTTTGCAGCAGCCTTGGCAATGTCCTTAATGTATCCGTCCCAATTCATGTTGCCTGTGAATGTTAGGCCGAGGAGTTTAAGAAGATAGGGTGTTGTTCATCATGGCAATCGGTGGTTGAGAAGGTAAGAAGCTTAGTCTTAGTAGCATTAATATATTAATATTTATATCTGGAAGTTAGTATTTACTTCTCTCCTACCACCGTGAGAAGATGTAACACAAGTTTGGAATGCGGCGGATTGAAAAGCCAGTGCTCAAGATGCAGATCACTCTGGCCGATAAAAAACACCTGAGCAACCCTGTCGGAATTAGCAATGACCTAACCCTTTTCTCAAAGAGAGAAGGTAAAATCTAGAAGGGTGAACCTCTGCCAACTGCACCGAAGCATACCTCAGCCCGAAATAAAGAAATTCAACCAAACTTAAATGATCCAGACTCTGATGGACTGATGACTAAGGACATATCACGGATTTGGTATGAAAAAATAACACCACTCTTAAGGTCAGGTTGACCTACTCTGAATGTCTAGGTAGTTGCAAAGTTTATCCTTTGGTGTTCAAAATGAAAATGCTTGAACTTGTTTCTACGCAACTGGATTCGCGCATGCATTCGCATGAATTAATAAAAACAAATGGCAATATTTTGGACCAATCCTGTAGCGTATCAGAAACAAACAAACAAAAATAAATCCGACTTTGATTTTCTTCTGATTCCTCCTCAACCCATAACACCCGAATAACATTCCTATTTCACTTGCGTATCCTACCTAATGGTTCCCCACCTCATTTATTTCATCTCCCTCCTCTTCTCTCTCCCTACCCTCCACCTTCCCCAAACATGGTATACCACAGCGATTAGTTAATCTTTTCTAAGTCAGCTACAGTCTTGACTAGTTAATTTTATCTGCATCTGCTTGCTCTGGGTCGAAATAAATTATAATGAGATTGAACTAAGTTTGTGTTGGATTTTTCTTATATATATATATATATATATATATATATATATATATATATATATATATATATATATATACATGGAAAAATATGTTTATTCAATTATATTTTATCTTTTATTTGTACCAGTCCTTTAATTTATGAAGTTCGATGTAACTACAGTGCATATACAAACAAATTGGAAAAATAATTGCAAGTTCTTTCCCAATTTTCGGATTTTGTAATCATACTCATATTTTGTAATCATACCCATATTTTGTAATCATACCCATATTTTGTAATCATACCCATATTTTGTAATCATACTCATATTTTGTAATCATACTCATATTTTGTAATCATACTCATATTTTGTAATCATACTCATATTTTGTAATCATACCCATATTTTGTAATCATACTCATATTTTGTAATCATACTCATATTTTGTAATTATACTCATATTTTGTAATCATACTCATATTTTGTAATCATACTCATATTTTGTAATCATACCCATATTTTGTAATCATACTCATATTTTGTAATCATACCCATATTTTGTAATCATACCCATATTTTGTAATCATACTCATATTTTGTAATCATACTCATATTTTGTAATCATACCCATATTTTGTAATCATACCCATATTTTGTAATCATACTCATATTTTGTAATCATACTCATATTTTGTAATCATACCCATATTTTGTAATCATACCCATATTTTGTAATCATACTCATATTTTGTAATCATACCCATATTTTGTAATCATACCCATATTTTGTAATCATACCCATATTTTGTAATCATACTCATATTTTGTAATCAAACTCATATTTTGTAATCATACCCATATTTTGTAATCATACCCATATTTTGTAATCATACCCATATTTTGTAATCATACTCATATTTTGTAATCATACTCATATTTTGTAATCATACTCATATTTTGTAATCATACCCATATTTTGTAATCATACCCATATTTTGTAATCATACTCATATTTTGTAATTATACTCATATTTTGTAATCATACTCATATTTTGTAATCATACTCATATTTTGTAATCATACCCATATTTTGTAATCATACTCATATTTTGTAATCATACCCATATTTTGTAATCATACTCATATTTTGTGATTATACTCATATTTTGTAATCATACTCATATTTTGTAATCATACTCATATTTTGTAATCATACTCATATTTTGTAATCATACTCATATTTTGTAATCATACTCATATTTTGTAATCATACTCATATTTTGTAATCATACTCATATTTTGTAATTATACTCATATTTTGTAATCATACCCATATTTTGTAATCATACTCATATTTTGTGATTATACTCATATTTTGTAATCATACTCATATTTGGTAATCATACTCATATTTTGTAATCAAACTCATATTTTGTAATCATACCCATATTTTGTAATCATACCCATATTTTGTAATCATACCCATATTTTGTAATCATACTCATATTTTGTAATCATACTCATATTTTGTAATCATACTCATATTTTGTAATCATACCCATATTTTGTAATCATACTCATATTTTGTAATTATACTCATATTTTGTAATCATACTCATATTTTGTAATCATACTCATATTTTGTAATCATACCCATATTTTGTAATCATACTCATATTTTGTAATCATACCCATATTTTGTAATCATACTCATATTTTGTGATTATACTCATATTTTGTAATCATACTCATATTTGGTAATCATACCCATATTTTGTAATTATACTCATATTTTGTAATCATACTCATATTTTGTAATCATACTCATATTTTGTAATCATACTCATATTTTGTAATCATACTCATATTTTGTAATCATACCCATATTTTGTAATCATACTCATATTTTGTAATCATACTCATATTTTGTAATCATACTCATATTTTGTAATTATACTCATATTTTGTAATCATACCCATATTTTGTAATCATACTCATATTTTGTGATTATACTCATATTTTGTAATCATACTCATATTTGGTAATCATACCCATATTTTGTAATTATACTCATATTTTGTAATCATACTCATATTTTGTAATCATACTCATATTTTGTAATCATACTCATATTTTGTAATCATACTCATATTTTGTAATCATACCCATATTTTGTAATCATACTCATATTTTGTAATCATACTCATATTTTGTAATCATACTCATATTTTGTAATTATACTCATATTTTGTAATCATACTCATATTTTGTAATTATACTCATATTTTGTAATCATACTCATATTTTGTAATCATACTCATATTTTGTAATCATACCCATATTTTGTAATTATACTCATATTTTGTAATTATACTCATATTTTGTAATCATACTCATATTTTGTAATCATACTCATATTTTGTAATCATACTCATATTTTGTAATTATACTCATATTTTGTAATCATACTCATATTTTGTAATCATACTCATATTTTGTAATCATACTCATATTTTGTAATCATACCCATATTCCTTTATTTTCTTTTAAAGTTGATAATGCTTGTTCTTCTGATCAGTTAAGCGCAGAACAAATTCAAGAATTGACATAATAATTACATGAATGGTTCTGTGCTACGAAACAAGTGCTGTCAAGAATTGTACATGTCAACGTACTTAAAGAAATAAGCGGTAAGATGGTCAATATCTTGAAATTTGAAATATAGATTTTTGTCATATATATATATATATATATATATATATATATATATATATATATATATATATAGTGAATAAATGACAAAAGACTATATTCCAAAGTTCATGATGATCTTATAAGTATTCCTTTAATTCAGTTGGCATTTACAATTCTTGACAGTATCTGTTTCGTAGCACAACATCAATCACTTAATTATTATATCAATCAGTGGATCTATTATGCCCTTAACTTATCAGAAGAAATAGTAACACTCAATCCGTCAAAAGGAAATAAATTGCGTTTTGACATGATTAAAATCCGAAACCTTGGAAGAGAAGCTGCAAATACCTTTTAATGTTTCCATTACAAATTCAAAATGGCGTAATGGAAACCTATTATAAGGTATTTACAGTTTCTCTACCAAATTTTCGGATTTTAATCATGTCAAAACGCATTTTATTTTATTTTGACGGATTGATTGTTGCTATGATGATAAGTTAAGGGCAAAATAGATTCACTGATTGATATAATAATTAAGTGATTGATTTTGTGCTACAAAACAGATACTGTCAAAAATTGTAAATGTCAACTAAATTAAAGGAATAAATTATAAGATGGTCAGCATCATGAGCTTTGAAATATAGTCTTTTGTCATTTATTTACTATATTGCTCTGTAATTACATTGAGCTTCATTAATAAGGATTTGTATATATTATAAGAAAATATATTTCCATAGAAATATATATATATATATATATATATATATATATATATATATATATATATATCAAAGGGTCAGGCGTAATTATTATGATAGAGTAAATTTTCTATTGATTATTATATTAGATTGTTGGTCACCCTTTTTTTAAAATAAATTTTGTTTTTATTGATTTTATTAATTTTTTTTTTATTTATTTGAAAATATTACAAAAAACCAAAAGTGTTATGAAATATTTTATTAAATGAGCAAAATCATTTTTTCCAAAGAGATAGTTTGTTTTTCTCTTCATTTAACCCCTAGTGGAGAGAGAAAAATGTTTACAAAGATGTGACCAAACTCATATTTCAAATTATTGCCAAAACATCAAATTCAGACTTACGATAACCGTCAACAATATCGGATGTATACTATTTTCTCTTTCTAACAAGGGCTGACACTTCAGGGTTAATACCACCAGAAAAATGATGAGGAAAAAATTAGGTCTTCCTAAAAATAGGTGAATTACATCAAAAGTCTCAGAAAAAAAATTGAAAATGATTTTAATCGTTTAATAAAGTATTTCTTAACATTTTAATAAAGTATTTCCTAACATTTTAATAAAGTATTTCATAACATTTTGTTTTCTAAAATTTTCAAATTAACCTTACAAAGTATTTTCAAAGATGTCACGAAACTTCTATTTCTTTTTCTATTTGCAGGTAAGTTTTAAAGAAAAGGTAATTCCACAAATTTGGACAGAGAAAAACGGTAAATTTGATCTTTAATTTACTACATTTCTTTCTCTTTTTTGTTTTAATTTCAAAAACTAAATCTATTACTAAATCAGATTTTTTCTGATAAAGTAATTACAAGAAACCTCAACCATTGATAACCATGACAAATAACACTCTACCTGAGAGCTCATTGTTGAAACTTCCCAGTTTAACATTCACAAATAACATAAATCAGAACAAATACATTAAGCTAAGATGGGCTCCCTCTACCATGCTAGAAAATTATTCACACCTGACCGCCAGGCTGTGGTACGGTTCTGTACAATTCTAGTAGGTCCACCATCCCAGGCTTTACTGTCTTTCTTTGAGAAAAGGATTGAGAAAAGGATTAGTTTTATTACTAATCGCCTGACCTTTCCATCCTCTAACTGCCGATCTTGTGTCACATCTTCTCGCAGTGAAGGGAGGGAGGTAAATACTGACTTCCAACTATAAATATCAATATATTAATGCTACTAAGACTAAGCTTTTTACCGTTAACAATTACAAAAAAACCTTCTCAACCAGCTATTGATATTTTTTAAACTGCTAGGCCTAACATTCACAGGCAACGTGAATTGTAACAAATACCTTGAGGACATTGCCAAGGTTGTTGTAAATAAGTTGGGCTCCCTCTACCATTCTAGAAAATTAATCACACCAGAAAGAATCCTATATCTTTACAAAGCCACCATTTGTCATATATGGGTTGGTGCATCTACGACTAGTCTTTCATTATTAGACAGGATACAAAAAAAGATTTAAAAATCTAATAGGTTTAACCAAGCTGCAACCTCTGTCCCATCCCTTCAATGTCGCATCTCTGTGCCTCTTTTATAAGTAATTTAATCGACATCTGATGAACTCATTGTACAAGTGCCACCTCGGCATACCCCCCCTCCGACTAATGTATCAAGTAACAAAATCACACCCCTTCATTGCTGAGATTCATAGATGCCGAGAAGCCTTCTACTCTAATAGTTTC
This sequence comes from Euprymna scolopes, assembly GCF_053919585.1. Classification (NCBI taxonomy): domain Eukaryota; kingdom Metazoa; phylum Mollusca; class Cephalopoda; order Sepiida; family Sepiolidae; genus Euprymna; species Euprymna scolopes. The sequence goes on along the minus strand of NC_136512.1, from coordinate 857,100 downwards.
TTTCCTCAGGCAGCTAGACTTTGGGATTTTCTCCATTTCCTGCTTCCCTGACTGTACTAACTTGCAGAAGTTTAAATGTAATGTGAACAGACATCTCTGTCATCTCCTCACACAGTCTTAGACATGACCCTAAATAGTAGCCCAATATGTCCAGGTGACAATATGCCCTGCTTGGGATGAACAAAAAAATAAAGCCACCATTTGCCCATGTATGGAGTATTGTTGCCACATCTGGGTTGGTGCATCTATTATGTCTCTCACTCTTGGATAGGGTTCAAAAAAGAGTTTTTAGTCTAATAGTCTGCTACTAGTCTCTCACTCCTGGACAGAGTTCAAAAGAAAGTCGCCAACCTAATAGGTCCCACACTGTCATCTAGGCCTCAGCCTCTGTCCCATCAATGAAAGGTTGCATCCCTCTGCTTGTTTTACAAGTATTTTAATAGTAGATGCTCTGACAAACTACAAGTCCTTGTACCTCTTCGACGTAAATGCCCCCTACAAACCCGACAAGCAGCAAAATTCCAATAGATAAAAGCCATCAAAATGATCCAGTTTCTGCTGGACTGATTGCCGACGTCATAATGTCGACTGACATGTCTCAGCAATCGAAGCTGAGTGGACAAATGAGTGGCTTATATCACTGCCCCACCGATGTGTTAAATATAACTACGTTTATATCCTCTGGATAAGTCCATTATTCTAGAAATAGGGTATCAGCTTACCCTATAACACTTGTATAAGCTACTATGTTTCTTTCTCTGTTCATTTACCCTTCCGTTTCGGTTTCATTTCTTCCTTTCTGATTTGAGTGGAAATGGGATGTAATCACCAATCAATCAATATACCAGTCATTCCTTATCCCCCACAATTTAAAAATAAAATGGTTATTTCACATAAACGTGTGTATTCTATAATTTTTAACAAATGAAAATGATACCCCCATATGCTGCTCATTTAAGACTTACCATACCTATTTTGAATAAAAAACAGTAATGCTAATGCAGCACCCAAAAATGGGGAGAGTTGAGTGAGTCGGGAACAAAGTATTGTGCTCAGCTTCACAGCCCTTTCACGGATGTAGATCCCACAGTCACACACCGACAAAGGCCACATAGACACTGCACTTTGTTGAACTCACAAACACATATTTGTGTTGTGTAGTGGTTGTGTGTATGACAGTATCGTCACTATATATATTTATGTGTTTTTTTTTACATGGAAGTCACCACTTATCAAGGCCCGGAAGCCACTCTGGGATAAGGGTTTCTATTATCGTCGAGTGTATGATTGTCTGCAAGTGTATATACGTGTGTATATTCGTCTATCTATGACCATCTAGCGTTGTGATCTTCCAGTCTAGAGTTCAGTGTGTGTATGTACATTTAAATAAACTTCATGACGGAACAATAATATCTTTACAATATAAAGGATGAATAACATTTATTTGGGGTTTCAACAGTTGGCCAATCAGGAACATATCTGATCCATCTTTTGTCTTGTTTGATGGAAAAGTTGCAATGAAAATTCTCCCCAAGAACGACAGAGCCTCGGGTTTTATTTTTGGCAATTTTTTATTCCAGAGTTTTTTTGTTTTTGTTTTTTTTTACCTTTTGGAAAGTTGCAACACTGATTTGTACATTTGCTAGGCCCATTGGTTCTCTTGCTTCCCCAGGTGCTTCAAGCCATTATAACTGGTCGGTTCTTCAACTCTCTGTCTATCTCCTTCAAGCTCTAAACACAAAATAATTTCCATGTATCTGAAAAAGACCATCCCCCCTTTTAAATGACGTTATTCATATACGTCACTAAGATAATCACCTGATGTTTTTACATGTCATTATTTCTAAGTTGTCAACTAAATTGTTATAACATTTTTTAAGTTCACATTTCTGGTAAGTATTAAATATAAACAGATATCTAAATATTTTTATTATTCTAAAACATATTTTAGCTGACAAACCTTTTTGGCTCGAATAATCAGAATAATCGTCGACAAACACAACTTCGGCATTGCTCGGTCAACATCTAACATTTGCATTGACAACAAACAAGCATATAAAAACACACGCACACACACTTTTACCACTTGTGTCATCTTCCACATTGCAGATATTCTACAAACACATGAACCGTTAACTTTTCTAACGGTATTATCTATAATGTGTGTATATATGTGTGTGTGTGTGTGTGTGTGTGTGTGTGTGTGTGTGTGTGTGTGTGAAGACACTTCTTAACCTATATACTCAACGGATTTTTTATCTACAGACTTGAAATTTGATATATAGGGTATTCAGACATGTGGAGAACTTTTTAATTGGTTTTCATCCGGAAAAAAAGTTTGCTAAGGGGTAAAGTTTGAAAATTTGATACTTGGTTGTTATCTGTTTCATTTCTCTGTTGCAGAATGAAACTCAAACAAAGCAACCCCTGGACGTGTGTAAGAAGTAGAGATACATGCTTTAATTCCTGGCAAAAGTGGATTATGAATGTTGGTGACTATGTAGAAAAATAAATTTTGGAGCACCCAAGATCGCTCGTTTTAATGGTATTACTCCCGCTTTTGTAGCTCTTTAACTTTTTTTTGGTTAAAAAAAAGGAGGCTTTACTTTTGGAACGACCTTTGTCATAATATAAAGAATTACCTGACGACTACACCTGGTGAACAAAGTATATTCAAAAGTGCATTGTGAATGTTGGTCACTGTGTGGACCATGGATAAGACAGAACCGATAATTGCGCTTAAAGGCTTGGTTAGAGTCTAGAAAAGATATTTTGGTTGGCTTCTCTAAAATAGCGAGTGACAACTAATAAGGTCCTATGTGTCGTGACTATGCTGTAAATGATAAAATATGTTGCAAACAATAATTAGGTGAAAATTAACGTGTGACCCTTTTTAGGGGTTGCTAGTTTGTTTGTTTGTTTTTGTTTTTTTTAGTTTGTTTGTTTGTTTTTTGCCTTGACAGAGAATATAATACACCTTTCATTGTTTTGTTGGTTGTTAAAACCCCAGTAACCATAAATTATGGTTTTATTTTGAATATAGGGTTAACATAATTAAAGGAAGATGTTGGGTAATTACAGAGTTATGTGCCCTTGTCTGTGGGCTATTTTAGTTTATGCAGTGCTGTGGTAGCTCACTACTCGCAATCCCTCTGAACCTAACCTGGTATTCAACTCAACCTCTCTTCAAAATCAACACTTTCCAATATTATGACACATGGAATTTGGTAAAAAGTGACCCTGTGTCTGATAAGGCCATTATTTTAATCATCACAATCTCCAGTTCAGCAACCTCCCTCCCTCAAATCTTCTGTCTCTTTAGACCATGTCTTTGCCTCTCCCACTTTTTCTGTCATTATCCTCATATTCTGCCTCCGCTCCTCACACTGTCTTTCCATTCCTCTTTTTTTTCTCTTTTTTTTTTTATCGATACATCAAGCATACGTTATTATATTGCTAGTGTGTAAAGTGGACAGTTGCTAAGCAACGGTAACAGTAGGGTCCTATACTTCCTTCTACTCCCCCCTCTCCTCTTCTACCCCCACCCCTCTGACTTTCTATATCTCAATTTTTATTCTTTTTCAAACACTCACTCTTTTGTCCTTAGGTGGAATTGATTCCTATCCTACATGCTTTTCCTTCATCTTCATTAGCCCATATCTCTCTCTCTCTCTCTCTCTCTCTCTCTCTCTCTCTCTCTCTCACCCTTGTGTCTACTGCTGCATCTCTCTTTTATATATTCAAGCATGTCTAATATATATATATATATATATATATATATATATATATATATATATACACACACACACGCACACACACATATATATATGATGAAAAGCATTAAGTTTCGAAATATCATTGTCTAAAGAGTTTTCTTTATATTTCACCTGTTTTCCTTATTAATTTGATGATCAAACGAATTTTATTTAACTTTGAACTGTCATCAATAGTTTCTTATATTATTTACTCCACTCATCCGTGAAAGCTTTCTGTAGCTTGATACGTTATTGTATAAAGATTATATTTTTTATCTTTATCACTTTTATATGTTTTGGTTTCGATTTCAGCTCGAGTATTTTTTTTAACTTACAAAAAGTGAACTGTTTAAAAATAAATATAATACTTGTATGTATATGTTTCAGTTTCTGTATTAATTAAAATATAATACTTATGGATATTTTACGCCTGGGCAACGCCGCGTTGCCTGCTAGTATATATATATATTCTCGTCTCTCACCTACGCATGTAACTCAAAACCCTCTAGCCAATGTCAGCATATATCTGGAACCTATTTCTCCAAATTCGAAATATATCTCCAAAATCTGGGGGAAAAAATGTTGCCTGTGGATTCAATGCTGAATCAATTCCCCACCCCCTCCTCCCAATGCTGCATATTGATTGTTTTTTTTTTGTCTCACCCCCCCCCTCCTTTCCCTCTGTGCTGATTGATAGATTATATCTAAACTAGCAGGCTGCCTAGCGTTGCCCGGTCATAAAATACACTTAAATATATTTAAATTCATGCAGATTTTGTATTTATTATTACAGAGCCAATTCTGTATTAATTATTATATTGTACCCAATATATAGTAGTAGCCCCCCTGGTGTAGCCCGGTCATAAAAAGCTTAAATATGATATTCATATTCATGCAGATTTTGTATTTTGTGTTACAGAACCAATACTCTATTGAATATTATATTGTACCTAATATATAGTAATGATTTCAAAAGTTATTTAAAAAATGACTTCGGTGTCATCAGCTAGAATCGAAACCAAAACATTTCGTACTCCAACTTTGGTCGCTACTGTTTGAGCTATCAACAGATAGATAAGAAAGGCTAAAATTTAAGCAACTTCATGCTATAAATGTATATTTGCACATGTGCAGATGTAATAAGTTTAGTCGACTTACTCTTGCCAAGGTCAACTGCTATTTTGTTGCTGTTGTTGCTGTTGTTGTTTTCAATCTATACTCATTGGCAGCTATTTTACTAGTTAAACACTTTTATTTACTTGCTCGCATATCTATGACTGAGTACATTAAGAAGTTTGTTTTAATAATTTCTAAATAGAAAATGTAAGTTTTTAATATCAATGTAAATGCAATGAAAATCTCAACTTTATATAGATATAGATGAACACGAAATCGTCTCTGAAACGATCGTACACTAACTCTGGTTGTTTTTTGTCTTGCTTTCTTCGAACATGTAAATGTACTTATACTATTTCATTAAATTCATTTACCTCACGTTTAATCATTTATAACTCTTATATCAGTATTGGTTTGATCTTACATCTGCAGTATTCAGAACGACTGGTATGAAATTCATATACTCTGGCCTTCTTTGTAAATGGTAGCTATAAACTTATTTACCTTTTGTTGTTCTCTGGCTCTGAATTTAGATCGTCTTTTCTTTATATATATATATATATATATATATATATATATATATATATATATATTAACAGGACCCACTAACTGGTGTTGCCCAGTGGGAGCACGTCCCTCATTCATGCGTAAAAAATTAAAGTATGGCTGTTGTTGTTGTTGTTGTTGCTTAACTCCCAACTTCCTCATATTCAGAACGGCTTTCGGTATGGACACCGCCAACCACCAAGAACAGCTTTCAGAATAGACACCCCATTTTGTAATTGGGGGTGGCTTTTCAAAAAAGTAGCTCGAACTGTAACACTGATAATCGCTGTCAGGATACCCACGCACAAATACGCTGAACCAATAAGAAAATTTGGTGGTTGCAGTGTCTAAGGTAGAAATTTATATTTAACAAAAAAAAAAAAACTGCACCGTTTGTTCATTTTCAGCTGGATTTGATGTCTCCTGGGCACTTTTGGGACTAAATGGGGGGGGGGGGAATGCTGAACTTAATCATTTTTTTTTTTATGCCTCGTTCACTGTGCACTCACGGGGGACCATACATGCGTCACTTGTTTTATTAGAGGTGTGGAGTATTAACTCTCTTTTGACTGGTAATCCGATACAAAATTAGAAAGGTTGATGTTCATCATTATGAAATTAAATGTTCATTATATTTTTTATAGGACAGGTTTAGAAATGTTCTGATGTAGACGACTACATATAAATTCATATGTCTGGATAAAAGAGAAAGATTTCAAGAAAGTCATTCACTGTTACTTGCATGAATAGAAATCCCTTAGTACGGCATTTATCCAGTTGCGCGAATCCTCAGCGTGCGTACTTCTTGGTAAATATTTTTTATATCTTTCGATGGAGTAAGGGAAGGTGGTGTCTTACTAAAACTAACTTGATTTTTCCCATATGCTGTATTCATAATCAAAATTGCAAGTCTCAACCTGTTTACTGTACCCATGCGGGAAAAGACAAAAATTAGTCTCCATAGAATTTATATGACATAGGGATGCATGCAGTGAACATCTGTCTGTGTTTTTCCCCGATCTAGCACCCCGTTAAAATCTTAATTTCAATTGAGTTATTTCCCTTTGAATGTACACGGCAAATCTATTTGTGAAATACAAGCTTTTTCCGATTCAAAATTTCATCTTGTAAATTAAAAACTGTTTTTGAAAATCTTTATTCATAGCAATAACCCCCTTTGCTCTCTATAACGTAAGTCCATCTATCAAGGAGCTTATAAATGCCTCACTTGTAAACTTCTTTAAGTTTTAATGTGAAATATGAATCTAACTAATGTTCAATAATCTCTTGTGATGTTGACCTAAAACCATCTAAATGGTTTTGCAACCCTTGAAAGGAGGATATGTAAAATGGGGCATGATTTCCCAACCAAATTCTCTTAGGACATCTTTGGTCAGTAGCGCTGCATTAGGACGAGCATTATCATGATAGAATATGATTCCTATTCTGTTGACTAAAGAAACGCGTTTTCGGCTCAACAAGGGTGAGACTTTTACACAAAAATATGAATTGAAGCTTTAAAAATTTGAAAGAAAAAGTTATAAATCAATCATGATGATATGAATTAGTAATAAATTAGTAATAAATTAGTATGCATAAAATAAATTACAATGGTTTAAAATGCCTCTTCTGCAAACCAGCAAAAACTTATGCACAAACCTGATATATATATATATATATATATATATATATATATATATATATATATATATATGTATATATATATGTGTGTGTGTGAATATATATATATATGTGTGAATATATATATATGTGTGAATATATATATATATATATATGTGTGAATATATATATATGTGTGAATATATATATATATATATATTCACAAAATCAAGGCAACAAAGATCAGATTGATAGCAACAACTTGTGAATTTCCACTATGCGTTACAATCATTTCGTGATCGTTCGGACAATTTCAAATCTTATATCATTTAAAAATATTAACAAAAACGATATCTCTTCGGACGTTGAGAAAACACTATTTAATGAACAATATGGAATCCATTTTCCTTTTAAGGAAAACCATGTAATAAAAATGTACCTATATTTCCTCCATCCTAGCTTTTGTTACTGTTTTCCGTTTGTTATGGAATTTTTTGATATATCTACCTATTTTTGTATCTCTATTTTTAAATATTTCAATCGATTATCTATTTAGCCTTGCAACAACATATATAAGCACTTAAAGATGACTGAAGAAAATCAGTTGAAAGTACGTGCAAAGAAAAATAAAAACAAATGGACAAAACCGACTATGGAACTTCCTTACGCAAATTTGACCAAGATATTAGAACGGCCATATGAAAAGTGGAGAAATTATAAAAAAGACGATTAAGCAAGAACACTCCGTGCTCTCCAACAATGTATGCCTATATATATATATATATATATATATATATATATATATATATATATATATATATATATATATATATAATTCATTCTGGATGAATATCCTCATCGTTTATTACGTTAATATAATTGTCTGATATATGTATTTCTTCCCTTATCTTCTCCTTTAGTCTTCACATTCCGCAAGTGATGTTTCTGACAAAGGGGAAAGAATTGCTGTTTTCTGGGTTGTAATCTACTCATCAAACACTTATACATGGCAAAATCAAATTCTAAGATTCTTTCGCTTTTTGCATTTCTATCATCATCATATATCCATTTCCTCCATGAACGCCCTCAAAATAACCAGAGGTCTTTCCAGTCTAGCAATTTAAATCTCCTACCACATCAAGTACTTCCCCTTTCATCAACCTTACTAGTCATAAGACTCATCTTGCGCATCATCACTCGCATCACATTTTGTTGCAAGCAGATAATGCTTCTCAACAACCATCAACTTCAACAATATGATTTGCTCATTTACGCAATTAACATCAATCACTTTATCTATTTCTCTGCAATAAAAATATTAACACCATCTCTTCCCTTTTTATTTACAATCCAAAACGACTTTCCTCATATTTTCATTTACCAACTAAGGTCTTACACATATCTGAAGAAGGGTAATGTTTCTGAAAGATAATACGATACAGAACTTCTATCACACCACACTGACGCAAATGAGATCACAATACAATGTTATGAAAGTATATATATATATATATATATATATATATATATATATATATATATATATATATATATATATATATATATATATATATAAAATGTGTGTGCGAATCATATTAATAAAAAGTGAATCTACATAGCTTGTTCCATGTTATATATCTTAATTTGCTCCAGTTATTGTTTCTCCGTTATAACTCTGCATGGTATTGCCTTCTATGAATGACCTTTATATATAATGAGTATTTTTTTTATTTCTTTATCATTTAACATTGTATAGTGTTTTTGATTGCGTCGGTAAGGTCAGATGGAAGTTCTGTATCGTATGATATTTCGGGAGAAATCACCTTCTTTATATACGTGTTCGATTTTAGTTCAAACGTAAATATGGGAGCTGTTGTAAACGAAAGCAAATTTTAAATGGACATGGAATTATTTTTTATTTTGTTTTAAAAAAGATATATTGTATTACTAAAAGGTGAATCTACATAGCGTATTCCACCGTCCTATGTCTTGTAAGTAAGAAGTAAAAAAGAAAGAATAAAAAAAAGAATCTATATCGTCTAATAGGTTTTGCTCAAACTTGGAACAAACATTCTAGAAATAAGATTTAGTTTCATTCTATATTGATTTTCATCTGTGTAAGTGGATATAAAAATGTTACAAAACTTTTCTGTTCAAGAAGCTAATGTTACTCATCCGAGTATTCTTTTAGTTTTTGTGTGTGTATATATATATATATATATATATATATATATATATATATATATATATATATATATATATTAAGTAAAGTGATTTTCAATTTAAAAATTTAAAAAAAAATTTTTTAATTTAAAAATCAAATTTTAATCAAATTAAAAATCAGTTTCATAAGAAGGAACAACAACAAAATCAATTATCTGTACGATCGTTTCGGAAATCCGTGATTTTTATTTGTGGTATACATGAAGTTATGTAGAACAATTATATATAGTTTTTTTTGGTAAGCACGGTCTCCTCATCAGCAAATTTAGGAGGATTTTTATTGAATTTAAAAGACACCATAAATAAACCTAGCATTAAAAGTAAGGCAGATGAATCTGAAAAAATTGAAATAAAAGGTTTGGATTTAAAATTTATAAGAAAATTAATATGGGTTAGAGATAGAAATGAGTAGAAAAAAATGTTGCATTAAAATACACTTAGCTCTTTAGACTATTGTTCTAATCTCCTTTAAATTATATATATATATATATGTGTATATATATATATATATATATATATATATTGCTTAATAAGCAACCAAAGAAGTCGACGCACAATCAGTTCCTTCAGGGAAACCATGAAGCAAGTTATGAATGAAAACGTTCAATATAAAAATGCGCTGAATTATTCATGAAGTGATAACAAAATTTGTCCCAGCGTTTCAAGTGTTCCTTTTATTTATTATATACTAGTTAGGGTACCCACCTACGGCATAAAAACTATTATAACTATAGTCAAAGAGAGAACTTGAATGCTTACTAGAGAGAACTTGAATGCCTACTAGACACTATCCTTGGGTATTTGAAGATACCCGAGGATTCTGACATGAGGATACTTCTCATTAGAAGTAAAACCTAGACCGAATATTAAATGAAAAGTAGTGCTTTTTCCTCAAGTCATCCAGCATCCGATGAAGAAACCCCATCTATTAATAGAGGTCAGCTTTTAAATAAAAAAAAAAAAAATTTTAAATAAAAAGGTGCAGACAATTAGGAACTCGTATATAAAAAAAATATGAATAAAACCAACGCAAATACTGGCAGGGTGCCACCCAGGGTAAAAACGGACCCTCAACCAGTATATACACGAAGCGGATGAGGCAAACAATGTTTTAAATCTTCCTATTTCTGTAAGTGTTTTTTTGTTTTTTTTACATGGGGGTCACCACTTATCAAGGCCCGAAGGCCACTCAGGGATAAGGGTTATTACGTGTACAGTAATCAATGAGATAGTATTGTAGTAATCATTAGTATTGGGGGTTTTGATAGAGTGTCTTACTAAAGGGGGCGGTTTGTCAGGAATTTGTTTATGTTGGACTTGAAGACGTCCAAGTTGTAGTCAGGTGGGAAAAAGGCAAGCAGCAGAGAGTTCCACTGGCGTGCAGTTCTAAGAAAGAAGCTTTGCTCATGGAATCTACGTTTGGATTTAGGCACAGATAAAGAGTGGGAAAATTATTGACAGTAGTTTCAGCCAGACGGGTGTTTCTCGTGAAGGATTGGTGAGGGGGGACGAGGGATTGGAGCTCAGACGAGCACCTGCCATGGAAATAACGATAAAACAAAGACAGGCTCGCAACGTCTCTTCTGTGGGAGAGAGGTTGCAGGGAAAAGAAAAGGGCATCCCCCACTAAACCACGAAGTGTTATTCTAGCCATGACAGAGGTCAACTAGGGTCAACCAAAATGCCTTGATGAAAAAATGTTTTGATTCCCTATCTCCATCATTTGTAGCAAAAAAAACAAAACAAAAGAAACCCAGAAAAATAAGACGTTTCAAACCAGTTTTGATCTGTTGCACAAAAGATGATACTGCTGTTTTATTATCACTACTCAAAATTTGAAATGCGAAGCAAAACATCAAATAAAATCGTGGTCGAGAAAATAGAAAATTTAAAGAAGAATGCGAAAATATTGCAATACTGTCACTTACAAATGTTAGAATTCTTTCACAATAATGCCATTTCCTCTCTATAACTTGATTCTATCTTTCAACAAGCTTATAAATGCCTTGTTTGTAAAATCCTTTAGGTTTTATTATGAAATAGGAATCTAACTCGTGTTCAATCACCTCGTGATGTTGAACTAAGGTCATCTAAATAGTTTTGTAATACTCGTAAGTAGAATATGCAGGATGGAGCAAGAATTCCCAACTAAATTCTCTCAGGAGATCTTCGGTCAGTACAGCTGCATTATGGCAAGCATTATCATGACGGATGATGACATCCTTTCTGTTAACTAAAGAAACTCATTTTCGGGTCAACATGGGTGAGAATATTGCCGCAAAAATATGAATGATGCTTTAATAAGATGAGTATTGCTGTTTAATTTTTAAATATTGATATGCTATTTTGATTTAAATATTGACATACTATTTTGATTTAAATATTGACATGCTATTTTGATTATTTTAGGGTGTTTAAGATAGGAGGGTTGTTCCAAAAATAAAGCGTTCTATTTTTTATTTAGCTCAAAAAGTTGAAGAGCTATAAAGAGAAAAGCAGTATCATTAAAATGACCGACTTTTTGTGTTCTTGAATTTGTTTTTACATAGTCACCACCAGCAATGGACGATAGCTGTGCATAGGCGTCCAGAGAATGCTTTGTCATACGAAGGTTGTACCAAAAGTAAAGCCTCCTATTTTTTAACTCAAAAAGTTGAAGAGCTATGAAGACGAGAGTGGTACCAGCAAGCTTTTGTGTTCCAGAATGCATTTTTGTACATAATCACCACCATTCTCAATGAACTTTTACAAGGAATTCAATGCCGCATCTCTGCTTCTGACAAACATTCATGACAGTGGTTGCTTTTTTAAAGTCTCACACCGTCAATATGAGCAACAGAGAGATGAAACTTTCAGGTCATAAATGCATAAGTTTAGCCGTTATAACAATGCAATTTGCAGTCTCCTCTTATTCGTTCAGGCAGAATAAAAGAAATTGAAGGCATCACTTTTGGGATGCCCCTCGTATTTGGGCCATTCTTTTGAAAAGCGTTTATCACATTGTTTGCTTGATAACATGGTAATTAACATTTCTATGCAGGTGGATTGCTATTTGTCTGTGTCGAATGTTATTTTTTATAATAATGGATTAAAATAACTAGATATATTCGTACAAGTTAGTTTCTTTAAGAAACTATTATTTGAGAGAAAGTTATATTTTCAAATATTTTCATATTTGTTACGTTGTACTATTTGCTATATATATATATATATATATATATATATATAGTAGCAAAAGTACCCGTCGTTGACTGGGTTCAAAAACAGCCTACAGAAAATGGACTCTGATTTATGAAAGTATGATAGGTTATGAAAATGAAGGGTTGTAAAGAGATAGCTTCGAATTTGGGGGTATCAAAACCAAAGCAAAATATGATGAAAGTAAAAATAAAATAGGTAAACCCCATAATTTATTATACCATATCTGTTTACACTGAAACACTTATCACAATATTCTGTAGATCTATATTAAAAAAAACCTTGTTAAACTTTGTGACATATTTTCATTCTATGGTGGTCAGGCGCGAACGAACACCCCATACTTTTATTATACCATATTTCTTCAAACTGAAACATAATTATCAAAGTATACTTACACAGATAGATCTGAAAAGTCTTTATTAAAGTGTATGCCTATTTCCATTCTATGGAGGCCAGTCGCGAACGCAGACCCACAATTTTATTATACCATCCCTATTTAAGTTAAAACATACTTATCAAAGTATTATTATGTACATCTATATCAAAAACACTTGTAAACATTTTTTTTTAATTTTTTAATTTTTTATTTCCATACTTTGTGGACCAGGCGCGTACGCAGACCCCACAATTTTAATGAATCATCATTATGCCAGATCAAATATACCCATTCCTGTGTCTCGATACATCTTCTATCATTATATGTAATCAGTTTTCTATAATAGTCAACCATATAGGAGCCTATTCGTGACCAGACACGCACACAGACGTTCAGCTTTATATATATATATATATATATATATATATATATATATATATATATTGTGTGTGTGTGTGTGTGTGTGTTTATTTCAACATCGGGGATTTTGCTTAAATCATTACAAGTTGTTTTCAATCGACAGGCAATAAAATTATCCTGCCCATCTCAGACAATCTAAACCAACACCTTGATTGAAAACAACTTGTTATAATTTAAGCAAAATCCCCAAGGTTGAAATAAATAAAAACATATTTAGCTTTAATAATGTATTGAGTAGTTTTCCCCCTGTTTTTTACCAAATATACCTCCTAATATGCGTGTGTGTGTGTGTGCGTGCGTGCGCGTGCGTATTCTTTTGGATTTTATCAATGTTTTATTGTTTGTCCTTGATTGCTATGGTTACAACGGGGTTCATCTCCTCCAAGCAAAAGTATGTGGGTCAGTCTTGTGTGGCCAATGCTTATGTCGAGGAGGTGAGAAGAGTGTCAAGGTCAAGGTCACCATTTTCTAGTAGGCTGCAGCATCAGTATCCATTCTACTGACCTTCTTTGATAGAAAAGGGTTACCAGGTTTTAGCTAAAAAGCAACTTTTTTTTATAATTTAAAACAATGTTATTTAAACAGTTTCATCAACATGAAGAATGGTCCAGGAAAAGTTATGAAAACTGAAATACAAAATAGCTTGAGTCTGTCGACGTGTGTGTAGTAGTATTGACACGGGATTGAGTTGGCATCTCAAAAAGGACTTTTATCACGCCTCTTGTCGAAAACCTGGCAAGAAGCAAGGAAATAAATATGCGTGGTGTTAACATGGAGCTCAAAGCCTGACTGCTCATAAAAGGCACAAAAAACGTTTTAGTGTCGGTTTCTAGTCTGCACAAAAGTGTTTTGACCGAACAACGCATCAATTAATCTGCGAGTGAGAATGTGAAAATGCATAGAAAATAAATCATGATTATGTAACTGTTCCAAACCCTTATACACGTATGCCATTATCGAACTCGGGGTTTATTAGAAAGAGAAGAACAGTTATAGGGTATATTAGAGAGGTGGGTTAGTTTTGTATGTGGGAGAGAGAAAGAAATGCAGATAGATATGTGGATAGCTCTACACCGAGCAACAGTGTGCGCACTTCTCCTCATTGGAAGCAATATTGTAAACACGTCTTTTTTTTTATGTATTGACAGACAAATGACTATAAAACCTCTGTCCCAAAATTATGTGGTTTCGCGACTTCTCTCTGGGGTCACTTCTGCTTAAGGAATAACATCCTAGTCTAAGGAATGTTGAGAAGGATTAGAACACTTTCGATGCATTTGCAGCGTGGGAGAGAGAATTCAGTTCTGAAGAGGGTGCAGTGGGTTCAATCAAAATTGTGGGAAAATGTGTTCCTGTGTATAAACTAGTATCAACATTGCAATCGTGTGTGTTAACTGCACTGGCTGTGATCGTTTTCACTTGTTGTATCGGTCCTAAGTTGTTGTCGGTGCTGTTAGTGCTGCAACAAAGAATTTACCATCCAAAACAAAACAATTACTATAAGCCCAATTTATACACAAATAACAATGTTTATTTCTTGTTTGTTACAAGTGATGCTCGTTCCTCCAATGTTCAATGGCAGACTTGCAGGATGTTGTTTTTCTGACCAGACTGAAACAGTCCTTCAGCCAAGAGCCCCCACCTATCCTAAAGAGGCACATTGGCTCAATTACCTGGTAGCTAACACCAAAGCCAACTGCCTGCTTAAAACGTTCAACTCCTCTTTCAACTCTTTCTCCCCCACCTCTACCTACTCCTCCATAGTTTTTTCACACCTTACTGACTCTGGCCTATTATTGGTGATCACTGCTCGGCCACCTAGAGGAGACGTCCACTAAAAATAATACATAAACCTGTCTCCATTATCTGCAGATAATCCCGGACATTGTTTCTCTCACAAAGCTGATTCCACTCAATGAGGGTTTTATTTTTTTTTTTTCAAACAAAAAGAATACCTCTTGGGTGGTTCTGATGTTTTCTGATCCCTGCACCCCACCCTCTTCTTCCCCCGAGCCAAACATCTATCACAGCAACGTCTGCCATTCACCATAGAACTACTCACACGCCAACTATGGACACCCCAGAAGCAAAGTGTAAGTCATTGAATATCATTTGTATCTGTACTCGACGCGGAGATATTTTTGTCTTATAACCAATTTTGCTGACGTCATCAAGTAACGAAAAACAAACCAAAGAACTGATTGATTCGCTTCCAAAAACAGGAAATGATATTATTCTGAGATGGATGGTCACAAATAAAAAAAAATGGGGTTGAGCAATAAATGCGACTATGGCGCCAGTCAATAAGTCTGGAGCTCATAGGTTACCGATCAGATGAATTGCATCTGCTACTAGTCTCTCACTCCTGGACAGGGTTCAAAAGAGAGTCGCCAACCTAATAGGCCCCACACTGTCAGCTAGGTTTTAACCTCTGTCTCATGTTGCATCCAATTTACAAACCCTTGTACCTCCTCGATTTAAATACCCCCGACAACCCCGACAAGTAACAAAATCCCACCCCTACACAGAAAAGATCCTCAGATGCCCAAAAGCCTTCTACTTTAATAATTTCTTCCATTGGACTGCTAAACTTTGGAATTGTTTTCTGGGTTCCTGCTTTCCCGACTATACTGACATGCAGAAGTTCAAAGGTGATGTAAATAGACATCTTGCTATTCAACTCCCTACATAGTATCCCCGAAAATTATGTCCCAGATAGTAGCTCCCTACATAAAAATGGCGCTGTGCTTTGTTTGGGGTGAAAATGTAATAAAAAAAATTGTAATGGAAAATATTTTTCTTGGCTTTCCTTCTTCTTTACCTAGCCTCTATTGCTGTATAGTTCATACAAAGAATAATATGTGCGAAATCTCAGAGTAAAAAATACACTGTTTATTATTTATTATTAGAGAGTAAGTAACTAAGATAAATGTATATTATTCATGACAAAAGAACAGATATTACACTACTTTTCCCTTGAATTGAGCATTGAAAGATAGTAATAATATAGTTTGGCTTAAAGTAGAGAGATACCAAATATCATTAATAATAGCTTCATCTCATACAGGCTGGAATGATAAAATTACTGCCTTAGAAAAGACGACATGATTCCATTTCCGTTTAATGAAAACCGGTTTTCTTTTTTGTTGCAAACCATCTACTAGTTGTCAAGTTCTGTACAAATCTGAAGAGTGATAGGAGCCTTCTATCATGTCTGAAAGTAACACAAGATTCAATGTGCAAGATTGGAGATGCACCACTGTACAACTCATGCTCTCTAGCGATTCAAGTTATGACAACAGGACCATTGCTAGCACTTTCAAAATGCAAATCCGGATAACAGGGACGTGCCTAGGGTGATGAAAACGTTTTCAGTCATGGTCATGCTCTTTGGTGTAGTTTCAAGTGAGGGCCACATCATCGACTTTGTACCCTTTTCTCAAAGGCCCTCTTCCTCCCCAGACCTGAACCCGCTGGTCTACTTCGTTTGGTCATATGTCGTGAACATCACCACTATGACCTCCCACAACACTATAGCAAGCCTGAGCGCCACCATCCGCAGAGTATTCACCAAGCTCCCGCCGGTGCTCGTAGAAAAGGCATGCTCCTAGTTCCGGACCCATATCGAAGCGGTGATTGAGGCTGAAGGTGGTTACATTGAATAGATGTCAGCTCTACTATGTAATCAAGTTACCTGAATTCATTTTTTCAATACAATTTTCAAAATAAAGCTGTTGTATTGGTTTCTTTGGGGAGAAAAGCGCTTCTTCTGAAGCCAACCCTGGGTCTCTTTGGACTTGTGGGCTGGGTCCAAGTCCTACTGCCACACTCGGGTCTGCCAGCGGTCACCTGATTGCACCAAGGGATCACCACACTCTTCAGCACATCCAGGTACACTTTGATGTTGACTTTCAAGTAAACTTCGAAAATGTGAGGTGGCATGATGTGGCCCTCATTTGAAACCACACCAAAGACCATAATCATGGCTGGAAACTTTGTTGAGCTGTGCTCTCAGTCATTGAACCCTCCAGATTTGCATTTTGAGGGTGCTGGCAATGGTCCTGTTGTCAGAACTTAGATCAGTAGAGAGCATGAGTTGTACAGTGGCGCATCTCTGATCTCGCTCATTGAACATGGTGTCACTTTCAGACATGATAAAACGTTCCTATCGCTCTTGGGATTTGTACACAACTGGCAAACTAGTAGATGGTCTGCAACGAAAAAAGAAAACCACTTTTCATCAAACCGAATTGAGATCATATTGTCTTTTCTAGGGCAACAATTTTATCGTTCCATTCCGTATATATGGATGTGTCGACGTTTATCTTCATCTAGCTAAAATAACTATGATGAATGCATTTACATATGGTTTTTATTGACAAAAAATGAGGGATTCACCCTGAGTGGGTTGAACCAGTTTCCTCCAAAGGAGCAAGTTTCTAGAGAATATAAAATTCACAAGTGATCCCCAGACATATGTATATCCCGATCAAGGAAGATGACGGTGTTAGGTTTTTGCAGTTCCTCCAGGGAGGTGATATTTACTTCCTTCCCACCGCAGGAAGATGTGACACAAGATCAAGAAAATGGGAAAGTCGAGCCAGTGCTTATAAAGGACAGAAACTCTAGTCATTTAAAAATTGCTTGAGAAACCCCGTTGGCATTCTTGGGTAGGGACGCCTCAGACAATAAGTAATAAACCTACTCCACACATAAGACGAAAGGCAGCAGCCAGAGATAGTGGACCTCCTAGACCTACACAGGACGTTATTGCTATTCCTCGATCAATAGGGAGAAGATCATTTAAAAAGTTCCCCATATTCTGTTGACTTTGGAGCCCAGATAACTCCCTGTCAGAAAGGGAGGTGTTGACGTCTTCTTACATATGCTGTCTGGTATTCCCAAATGGTCACCCATCTGGCACTGGTTAGGCACAATATTGCTTAACTTTGGTAATCTAACGAAAACCAGTGTATCAACATGATTATGCCGTATATTATTATATTGACAAAAAAAAAAAAGATCAGGTTGTCTGAAGATACTGACTTTCTGACTTAAAATACACCAAACATTGATATAATTGTTTTTTTTTCCTTTACCTTTGCAAAACTCAATCATGTTCTGCAAAGCCAAAATCAAAAACAACAATTTTCCTCAACAAAAGAACCAACAGTGATTTAATGAGAACTAGTGTTATATTAACTCGACATTTCCCAAGAATCCATGCGAATCGGCATTCACTATAGACAGGTTGAACGAGCTTCCTTTACGAGAGGAAGTTTCTAGGAAATATCAAATTTGCAAGCGGACTCTAGTCCCATCTATGTCCCTATATGAAGAAATAACAACGGTAAGTTTTTGTAATTCTTGCAGGAAGGATTGTGCTGTATATCATTATGTTGATAAAAAAAAAGATTAGAAATTATGTAATAATATTTCTGTCTGTAGCCACATTTGGTGACGTCATCAAGTAGCAAAAAAAATCGCAATCAATGGACTAATTTCTAAAAACAGGAAACCATATTATTCTAAAAATATGGTAATAAAAATAGCTTTGATTAATAATGCAACTACTGCATCAGTCAATAACTTTGAAGCTCATACAATACCGATCGGTGGAAACGTTCGAGCCGAGATATCTATTGTAATAAGTAGCAAATGTATGCTTCCTTACAAGATGCTAACCAAGTTCTGGAGTCGGCTCTTCTCTTAGCTAAATCCCTTTCCTATTACAGGTCTGCCGTTTGTATCATGCATCTATGCAACTCCACAAAACATGCACATTGTGCGTGTTTTGTGTTGTGACCGAAATACCGATCAGTGGAAACGTTCAAGGCATATTTTTGCTAGCATGATTATATATTACCCTACTTTCCCTAAAAACGGAGAAGGTAATTATTATTATTATTTTTTTTTACATAGGAGTTACCACTTATTAAGGCCCAGAGGCCACTCGAGGATAGGGATTAATAAATGTACAGTAGTCAATGGGACAATATCATAGTAATCGTTAGTAGTGGAAATTTGGTAAATTGGATTACTTAAGGGGAACGGTTCATGAAGAACTTGTTTATGTTGAACTTGAAGACGACCATATTGTAGTCAGCTGGAAAGCAGGAAAACGGGAGACAGTTCCATAGGCGTGCAGTTTTAAGAAAGATGCTTTGTTCATGAAATCTATGTTTAGGTTTAGGCACAGATTTCCATTTAATGCCTCTGGAGATGGCCTTATGACAATAGAAAAGATATACTACTACTACTTCTACTACTATCATCCCCAAAGGAGCACTGTGTGTGTTTGTGTGTGAGTGAAAGAGAGAGAGAGAACATTGTTTTTCTATCCATACAAACTTCCATTTTAAATGTCTAATATATAAAAGGCAAAATAGACACGTGCATTTGTGTATGTCCACAAAATACTTTTTGCGTCTGGATTCTCGTGTCGGTTAAATTCCGGGAGAAGTTTTCTTATACTTCTTAGATCATAATATCTCAGATTTGCAAACGGACATTGTCTCTATCTTTTTTTTTGATCGAGTTTTAAAAAATTCCCTCGTTTCACGTGTTTGTTTGTCTTTTTCGTATAAATAAAGTGAAACTAATCAAACACAACTGCCAACTCCTGGCCTTTGCCCGGGTAGTATCTATTCTGTAATTGCTTCTTGGTCAATGTAGGGGAAACCCTTCATACTGACAATTACTACTTATTTGGATACTGCCAGATTGCCCTCTTTTTGGGGGCAGCTGGTTTTCGCCCACATTAAAAAATGACCTCCGTGGGAGGGTTAAAAGTAGTGCCATTTCTGCAAGTCATCTTTTTGATTGACTACATTAAATTTGAACGCTTTACACTTCCAGCCACATGTCGTGGAGGAGGGGTAACATGTCAGGTTTTCTTTCACTTTCTTTTTTGCCTTTGCGTCACAGGTTCGAGCCTGCCTGCTGACTACAACTTTTTTTAAAATTATTTTTACGCTTATAAACACCCGGGCAACGCCGGGCACCCAGGCTAGTATATAATATATTTCTATTTAGTGAACTTCTGCCTTTGAACTCATTATTTTACTTGTGTTCAACATAATATTTCGCTCACATTTGAATATTACATAAAAACATTTTTCACAAAAAAATGTCTCTCTAAAAGCGGTTCTCTCTCAAAACTCTTCCTCACAAATTGGAAATTTAAAAAAGGATCTCCAAAATTTCTTGCTGGAATTTGTTGAATAGAGGAAGACCTCCACTCTGTAGTGGAATGGGGACAAAAATGGATCGTCTCATACAATGCTGTCAAGACTAAGCTTGTTTTCCTTCAATAATTACAAGAAACCTTCTCTACCACCGATAGCAATGGCCTGAAAGTACTTATTTTAAACTCCTCGGCCTAACGTTCACAGAGAATATGAGTTGGAACAGATACATGGAGAGCATTGCCAAGGCTGCTGCAAAGAAGGTGGGCTCTCTCTACAGCGCTAGTATGCTACTTATGGCTGAAAGTATCCTGTATCTCTATAAGGCTACCATTCGCCCATGTATGGAGTACTGTTGTCACATTTGGGCTGGTGCATCTGCTGCTTGTCTCTCCCTCCTGGACAGAGTTCAAAGGAGAGTCACCAACCTGATAGGTTATGAATTGTCAACTAAGATTCAGCCTCTGTCCCATCGACGAAATGTTGCATCCCTCTTCCTGTTCTACAACTATTTTAATGGTAAATGCTCTGACGAACTACAAGCACTTGTATCCCCTTGAAGTAAATAACTCAAACAAGCAGCTAAATTCCACCCCTACACAGCAGAGATCCCTAGGTGTAAGAAGGCCTTCTACTCCCATAGTTTTTTTCCCCAGAACTGCTAGACTTTGGGACTCCCTTCCAGGATTCTGCTTTACCAACTGTACTGACATGCAGAAGTGTTATATAGTGATTATTATTAGTATTATTAGACTATACCACTTGTGCGCGTATGTTATGTGAGTTCTTATTAGTAATGATATGACTCTTAGTGAGAGTTCTTGTCTTATTACATATGATGTTGTATCTTAGAGAGAGAGATGTTGTTGTAATGACATTTTATAACACAGACATATAATAACAATACAATTTACCTTTTTGTAGAAATCACAAACACAAAGATGAGCTTTATCCAAAACACATGATAATTTATTTTCTTACGACCGGTCAGGATTTCCTCATTAAGAACTCAAAGTTTCACATCTTAGTTTCTGAAGTGACGTCTCGCTTCAGACGTCCGCCTGTCTCTGTCTCCCCTGACTGTCTCTCTGACTCTCTCTGACTCTCTCTACGACCAACTAACTCCCACCTCCTATATTGAGAAATCCATGCATCCCGGCCACGTGAGCAAAATTCACGTGTTTCAACATGCGCGACTTTGCACGTTTTCGACATTGATTTCCCAATAACCTATTTTTTCTTGTGTTGTTTCCACAAAGGAATTTAACCTACATATCTAATTTATTTAACTCATATTTTATTATCCACATTCTTTTAACAATTGAATAGTTTATTTATTATTTATTTCATCCGAATTAACAATTTACTGGACATTCCATTTAAACCTATTGTTCTTTAAAACTTATGTCCAGGGTTCGATTTATGCTTTCTCTTATTTTCATTTTAACTAATCTCTCTATTTTTATACTTACATGAACAGGGGACAGCCCTTATCATGTAACAAAAGTTCAAGTGTAATGTGAACAGACATCTTACTGCTTACCTCCCTTCATAATATCCCTGCAACTTTTGTCTCCGATAGTAGCCTCCTACTTCAAAGTGGCACTGTGCCTTGTTTGAAAATTAGATTTAAAAAACAACACTTTGACACTCGTTAATTAGTTATTCAAAGGGGCAGGACATACACTTGTGTGTGTGTGCGTGTGTGTGAGAGAGAGAGAGAGAGAAAAAGAGAGATGAAATGAGATGGAAAAATAGTTTTCACTACATCAGTCACTTTTCGCCTGACATCCTCAATTTTTTGTTTACATAAGAAGCCACTCGAGGATAAGGGTTAAAGAGTGTACAGTAGTCAATTGGACAATATAGTAATTGTTAGTAATGGAAATTTGGTAAATTTTTTTAACTTAAGTGAAACGGCTCATCAAGAACTTGCTTATGTTGGACTTGAAGACAACCATATTATAGTCAGCTGGAAAGCAGGCAAACGGAAGACAGTTCCACAGGCGTACAGTTCTAAGAAACAAACTTTGTTCATAGGATCTACGTTTAGGTTTAGGCACAGATAAAGAGTGAGGGAAATTATTGATAGTGTTTCAGCCAGACGGGTGTTTCTCGTGAAAGATTGGTGAGGGGGGACGAGGGATTGGAGTTCAGACGAGCACTTGCCATGGAAATAATGATAAAACAAAGACAGTCTCGCAACGTCTCTTCTGTGGGAGAGAGGTTGCAGGGAAGAGAAAAGGGCATCCCCTATTAGGCTACGAAGTCTATTTTGAACTCTATCAAGATGGGATGTCTTTTCTAGCTGCTCCTGCCTAGATGTGGCAACAGTACTCCATCCTTGGACGTACCTGGCTCTCATATAGGTAGAGGATTGCATCAGCAGTGAGATATCTACTGGATCGATAGAAGGATCCCACCAGTTTTGGAAATGGCGCACAAACACATCTTTCTCTTTCAAGTCTCGTTGGCGAAGGTCTAGAAAAAGAAGAGAAAACCGATGGAGGCCCTGCCCGGGAATCATGTACTTTACATAACTTTTGTTTAATCCAATACCTTCTGATCCCTAACCTTTCCATTTAGCCGTCTGCTACTATTTATTATCTCAGTTCCAGTCGTAGTGTCAATTACGTGATCTCGGTCGCTGCTGTAACAAAGAGATATTTTTTCCAAACAAGTTTACAGCTCAAGTTTAAAGTAACAATGTTTTATTTGGAGAAGTTACAATAATATTTGGTTTCTCTACTGAAAAAAGTGCAAAATCAAAAAAAAAAATACTAAACATTTTTTTTTTAAATCCTGCTTCAAAAATAATTTAATTACAATATTAAATTCAATAAATAAGAATTCTAACCAGAAGATTTCTAGCGTGATAAGTCACAAAATGGAAGGCATAATGATGAGTATACGCGTCCAAACAATTTTGGGTGCGTCTGTAGTGTAATGGGATTTCAAGCAAATAGATTTCAGGTAAAAGCACTATTACGTACTTACGTGTCATGCTGAAATTAATATAAATTCCAAAAGTTATGAAGAATAATTCAGTAGATATGTTAGATCTATTTTTTACAAAAAAATCATAAATACTAGCAGTCCCACATTTTCTATTTCGAAAGAGCAGATTTTCATTGAATGCAAGGACAATGTGTCAAAATGATAGATTGCAATTACCTACCCTGGATTTTAAGAACTCTTTAATATTAAAACATACAATAAAACTTTATAATTGGAAAAATTTTATTTTTACTTGTAATTACTTTTCTATTCGATCATCTTTCGTAATTTTTGGAGTGTATACTAATTTCAACATGAGACTATGTAATAGTGTTCTTACCTGAAATACATTTGCTTGAAATACCATTAAACTACACAAGTACCAATTAAAAAATTATTTATAGAGGTTTACAATTAAAATGGAAGAGTTCTTAAAAGCCAGGGGGAGGTAACTGCAATTTATGATATTAAATACTACATTTCAAAATAAAAATAGTGAACTGCTAATATCTATGTTTTTTTTTTTTTTTGTTTTTTGTAAAAAAATAATTCTAGCAGATCTACTCGATTATTTTTCATAATTTTTTATTTTTACTAATTTCGACATGATGTGTAAGTACGTAATAGTGTTTTTACATGAAATCCCATTATACCACACAAGCACGTAATGTTGAAATTAATAAACAGCCGTGCATTCATTTAAGAGGCCTTGATGAGTTCTTCCATGAAAAATTACCCACATAATTGAAATAGAATTCCCTCATCACAAACAATAGAAACAATCCCTAATCAAATAACAAAAAAAAACACAGAAATAACAAAAAAAAAAGAAAAAAATGGGTAAAAATATAATTGGCTTTTGTTTCTTTGAAATATTTCTCTCACATTTTCGCCCACTCTCTCATTGTGCACCCCCACACGCACACAAAATGCTGAATTAATTAGGAGAATTTGGACCATGTTCGTTAACAATGCTCATGCGAGCATTGTCATTCCAATACGGTTCATTCGACCACAACCTTCGTTAAGAAGGCCTGATTACTAGAAAAATGACGTCATGCACGTGGTACAATTAGTTTTTGTTACAAAAAAAGCATTAGAAAAATTTACAAAATGCATTGATAAAGAGAAAGATATAGAACACGATGTATACGGAAACGGAATTTTATTCAATATTCATAAATAAAAACAAAAATTCTAAAAAGAAATTTGTGTGTTAAAACGTTTTTTCGTTAAAAATAAACAAATATCACGTTATTACATGGATTTTAAAACTAAAATTCGTTTATTATTTTATTACGAACAGTTGGAAAACAAGGATAATGAATGATGAAAATAAAAATTGAAACAATTACAATATTTAATACTTCATCAAATCTTCAAAACAAAGAATACAATCTTTTTGGAATACTTGATGAATTAATAAATATTGTAATTAAATCGATTGTTTATTTTCATATTTTTTCTTGTTTTTATTGCTCTACCTAGTATATCACACTTTTTCTTATCTTGATGAATTCTAAGATTAATAATATTAAAATAGAATTTCCCCATTACAATCAGTAGTACCAATAAAAAAATTCGTTATTAAAAAAAAAAAAAAAAGAAAACAAAAAAATAATAGAAATTTTTTTTTTAATTTCATAAAAATCGGCTCAGCCGGTTTCAAGTGCATAGAGAACGAACTCGCAGACAGACACACACGCAAAGTTCCTTTTATATAATAGTAGAGATAGATATTGTAGATAATGTATACTCTCACACAAAATGTTGAATTAATTAGAAGAATTTAGAACATGCTCGTGAACAGTGCACGTTGCGATGATTGAATTAATTAGAATAATTTAGAACACGCTCGTGAACAGTGTACGTAGCGATGATTGAATTAATTAGAAGAATTTAGAACATGCTCGTGAACAGTGCATGTGGCGATCATTGAATTAATTAGAAGAATTTAGAACATGCTTGTGAACAGTGCACGTTGAGACCATTGAATTAATTAGAAGAATTTAGAACATGCTCGTGAACAATGCACGTTGAGATCATTGAATTAATTAGAAGAATTTAGAACATGCTTGTGAACAGTGCATGTGGCGATGATTGAATTAATCAGAAGAATTTAGAACATGCTCGTGAACAATGCACGTTGAGATCATTGAATTAATTAGAAGAATTTAGAACATGCTTGTGAACAATGCATGTGGCGATCATTAAATTAATCAGAAGAATTTAGAACATGCTCGTGAACAATGCACGTAGCGATGATTGAATTAATTAGAAGAATTCAGAACATGCTCGTGAACAGTGCATGTGGCGATCATTAAATTAATCAGAAGAATTTAGAACATGCTCGTGAACAATGCATGTGGCGATCATTAAATTAATCAGAAGAATTCAGAACATGCTCGTGAACAGTGCACGTTGAGATCATTGAATTAATTAGAAGAATTTAGAACATGCTTGTGAACAGTGCATGTGGCGATCATTAAATTAATCAGAAGAATTTAGAACACGCTCGTGAACAGTGTACGTAGCGATGATTGAATTAATTAGAAGAATTTAGAACATGCTCGTGAACATTGCATGTGGCGATCATTGAATTAATTAGAAGAATTTAGAACATGCTCGTGAACAATGCACGTTGCGATAATTAAATTAATTAGAAGAATTTAGAACATGCTTGTGAACAGTGCATGTGGCGATCATTAAATTAATCAGAAGAATTTAGAACATGCTCGTGAACAGTGTACGTAGCGATGATTGAATTAATTAGAAGAATTTAGAACATGCTCGTGAACAGTGCATGTGGCGATCATTAAATTAATCAGAAGAATTTAGAACATGCTCGTGAACAATGCATGTGGCGATCATTAAATTAATCAGAAGAATTCAGAACATGCTCGTGAACAGTGCACGTTGAGATCATTGAATTAATTAGAAGAATTTAGAACATGCTTGTGAACAGTGCATGTGGCGATCATTAAATTAATCAGAAGAATTTAGAACATGCTCGTGAACAATGCACGTTGCGATCATTAAATTAATTAGAAGAATTTAGAACATGCTCGTGAACAGTGCATGTGGCGATCATTGAATTAATTAGAAGAATTTAGAACATGCTCGTGAACAATGCACGTTGAGATCATTGAATTAATTAGAAGAATTTAGAACATGCTTGTGAACAGTGCATGTGGCGATCATTAAATTAATCAGAAGAATTTAGAACATGCTCGTGAACAATGCACGTTGAGATCATTAAATTAATTAGAAGAATTTAGAACATGCTTGTGAACAATGCATGTGGCGATCATTAAATTAATCAGAAGAATTTAGAACATGCTCGTGAACAATGCACGTTGCGATCATTAAATTAATTAGAAGAATTTAGAACATGCTTGTGAACAATGCACGTTGAGATCATTGAATTAATTAGAAGAATTTAGAACATGCTCGTGAACAATGCACGTTGAGATCATTGAATTAATTAGAAGAATTTAGAACATGCTCGTGAACAGTGCATATGGCGATCATTAAATTAATCAGAAGAATTTAGAACATGCTCGTGAACAATGCACGTTGAGATCATTGAATTAATTAGAAGAATTTAGAACATGCTTGTGAACAATGCACGTTGCGATCATTAAATTAATTAGAAGAATTTAGAACATGCTTGTGAACAATGCATGTGGCGATCATTAAATTAATCAGAAGAATTTAGAACATGCTCGTGAACAATGCACGTTGAGATCATTGAATTAATTAGAAGAATTTAGAACATGCTCGTGAACAATGCATGTGGCGATCATTAAATTAATCAGAAGAATTTAGAACATGCTCGTGAACAATGCACGTTGAGATCATTGAATTAATTAGAAGAATTTAGAACATGCTTGTGAACAATGCATGTGGCGATCATTAAATTAATCAGAAGAATTTAGAACATGCTCGTGAACAATGCACGTTGAGATCATTGAATTAATTAGAAGAATTTAGAACATGCTTGTGAACAATGCATGTGGCGATCATTAAATTAATCAGAAGAATTTAGAACATGCTCGTGAACAGTGTACGTAGCGATGATTGAATTAATTAGAAGAATTTAGAACATGCTTGTGAACAATACATGTGGCGATCATTAAATTAATCAGAAGAATTTAGAACATGCTCGTGAACAATGCACGTTGCGATCATTAAATTAATTAGAAGAATTTAGAACATGCTTGTGAACAATGCATGTGGCGATCATTAAATTAATCAGAAGAATTTAGAACATGCTCGTGAACAATGCACGTAGCGATGATTGAATTAATTAGAAGAATTTAGAACATGCTCGTGAACAGTGCATGTGGCGATCATTAAATTAATCAGAAGAATTTAGAACATGCTCGTGAACAATGCACGTAGCGATGATTGAATTAATTAGAAGAATTTAGAACATGCTCGTGAACAGTGCATGTGGCGATCATTAAATTAATCAGAAGAATTTAGAACATGCTCGTGAACAATGCACGTAGCGATGATTGAATTAATTAGAAGAATTTAGAACATGCTCGTGAACAGTGCATGTGGCGATCATTAAATTAATCAGAAGAATTTAGAACATGCTCGTGAACAGTGCACGTAGGTATGATTGAATTAATTAGAAGAATTTAGAACATGCTCGTGAACAGTGCATGTGGCGATCATTAAATTAATCAGAAGAATTTAGAACATGCTCGTGAACAGTGCACGTAGGTATGATTGAATTAATTAGAAGAATTTAGAACATGCTCGTGAACAGTGCACGTTGAGATCATTGAATTAATTAGAAGAATTTAGAACATGCTTGTGAACAGTGCACGTAGGTATGATTGAATTAATTAGAAGAATTTAGAACATGCTCGTGAACAATGCACGTTGAGATCATTGAATTAATTAGAAGAATTTAGAACATGCTCGTGAACAGTGCATGTGGGGATCATTAAATTAATCAGAAGAATTTAGAACATGCTCGTGAACAGTGCACGTTGAGATCATTGAATTAATTAGAAGAATTTAGAACATGCTTGTGAACAGTGCATGTGGCGATCATTAAATTAATCAGAAGAATTTAGAACATGCTCGTGAACAATGCACGTAGCGATGATTGAATTAATTAGAAGAATTTAGAACATGCTCGTGAACAGTGCATGTGGCGATCATTAAATTAATCAGAAGAATTTAGAACATGCTCGTGAACAATGCACGTAGCGATGATTGAATTAATTAGAAGAATTTAGAACATGCTCGTGAACAATGCACGTAGGTATGATTGAATTAATTAGAAGAATTTAGAACATGCTCGTGAACAATGCACGTTGAGATCATTGAATTAATTAGAAGAATTTAGAACATGCTCGTGAACAGTGCATGTGGCGATCATTAAATTAATCAGAAGAATTTAGAACATGCTCGTGAACAATGCACGTAGCGATGATTGAATTAATTAGAAGAATTTAGAACATGCTCGTGAACAGTGCATGTGGCGATCATTAAATTAATCAGAAGAATTTAGAACATGCTCGTGAACAATGCACGTAGCGATGATTGAATTAATTAGAAGAATTTAGAACATGCTCGTGAACAATGCACGTAGGTATGATTGAATTAATTAGAAGAATTTAGAACATGCTCGTGAACAATGCACGTTGAGATCATTGAATTAATTAGAAGAATTTAGAACATGCTCGTGAACAGTGCATGTGGCGATCATTAAATTAATCAGAAGAATTTAGAACATGCTCGTGAACAATGCACGTAGCGATGATTGAATTAATTAGAAGAATTTAGAACATGCTCGTGAACAGTGCATGTGGCGATCATTAAATTAATCAGAAGAATTTAGAACATGCTCGTGAACAGTGCATGTGGCGATCATTAAATTAATCAGAAGAATTTAGAACATGCTCGTGAACAGTGCACGTTGAGATCATTGAATTAATTAGAAGAATTTAGAACATGCTTGTGAACAGTGCACGTTGAGATCATTGAATTAATTAGAAGAATTTAGAACATGCTCGTGAACAATGCACGTTGAGATCATTGAATTAATTAGAAGAATTTAGAACATGCTCGTGAACAGTGCACGTTGAGATCATTGAATTAATTAGAAGAATTTAGAACATTCTTGTGAACAGTGCACGTTGAGATCATTGAATTAATTAGAAGAATTTAGAACATGCTCGTGAACAATGCACGTTGAGATCATTGAATTAATTAGAAGAATTTAGAACATGCTCGTGAACAGTGCATGTGGCGATCATTAAATTAATCAGAAGAATTTAGAACATGCTCGTGAACAGTGCACGTTGAGATCATTGAATTAATTAGAAGAATTTAGAACATGCTTGTAAACAGTGCACGTTGAGATCATTGAATTAATTAGAAGAATTTAGAACATGCTCGTGAACAATGCACGTTGAGATCATTGAATTAATTAGAAGAATTTAGAACATGCTCGTGAACAGTGCACGTTGAGATCATTGAATTAATTAGAAGAATTTAGAACATGCTTGTGAACAGTGCACGTTGAGATCATTGAATTAATTAGAAGAATTTAGAACATGCTCGTGAACAATGCACGTTGAGATCATTGAATTAATTAGAAGAATTTAGAACATGCTCGTGAACAGTGCATGTGGCGATCATTAAATTAATCAGAAGAATTTAGAACATGCTCGTGAACAGTGCACGTTGAGATCATTGAATTAATTAGAAGAATTTAGAACATGCTTGTGAACAGTGCACGTTGAGATCATTGAATTAATTAGAAGAATTTAGAACATGCTCGTGAACAATGCACGTTGAGATCATTGAATTAATTAGAAGAATTTAGAACATGCTCGTGAACAGTGCACGTTGAGATCATTGAATTAATTAGAAGAATTTAGAACATGCTTGTGAACAGTGCACGTTGAGATCATTGAATTAAATAGAAGAATTTAGAACATGCTCGTGAACAATGCACGTTGAGATCATTGAATTAATTAGAAGAATTTAGAACATGCTCGTGAACAGTGCATGTGGCGATCATTAAATTAATCAGAAGAATTTAGAACATGCTCGTGAACAGTGCACGTTGAGATCATTGAATTAATTAGAAGAATTTAGAACATGCTTGTGAACAGTGCACGTTGAGATCATTGAATTAATTAGAAGAATTTAGAACATGCTCGTGAACAATGCACGTTGAGATCATTGAATTAATTAGAAGAATTTAGAACATGCTCGTGAACAGTGCACGTTGAGATCATTGAATTAATTAGAAGAATTTAGAACATGCTTGTGAACAGTGCACGTTGAGATCATTGAATTAATTAGAAGAATTTAGAACATGCTCGTGAACAATGCACGTTGAGATCATTGAATTAATTAGAAGAATTTAGAACATGCTCGTGAACAGTGCACGTTGAGATCATTGAATTAATTAGAAGAATTTAGAACATGCTCGTGAACAATGCACGTTGAGATCATTGAATTAATTAGAAGAATTTAGAACATGCTCGTGAACAATGCACGTTGAGATCATTGAATTAATTAGAAGAATTTAGAACATGCTTGTGAACAGTGCATGTGGCGATCATTGAATTAATCAGAAGAATTCAGAACATGCTCGTGAACAATGCACGTTGAGATCATTGAATTAATTAGAAGAATTTAGAACATGCTCGTGAACAATGCACGTTGAGATCATTGAATTAATTAGAAGAATTCAGAACATGCTCGTGAACAGTGCACGTTGAGATGATTGAATTAATTAGAAGAATTTAGAACATGCTCGTGAACAGTGCATGTGGCGATCATTAAATTAATCAGAAGAATTCAGAACATGCTCGTGAACAATGCACGTTGAGATCATTGAATTAATTAGAAGAATTTAGAACATGCTCGTGAACAATGCACGTTGAGATCATTAAATTAATTAGAAGAATTTAGAACATGCTTGTGAACAGTTCATATGGCGATCATTAAATTAATCAGAAGAATTCAGAACATGCTCGTGAACAATGCACGTTGAGATCATTGAATTAATTAGAAGAATTTAGAACATGCTTGTGAACAGTTCATATGGCGATCATTAAATTAATCAGAAGAATTCAGAACATGCTCGTGAACAATGCACGTTGAGATCATTGAATTAATTAGAAGAATTTAGAACATGCTTGTGAACAGTGCATATGGCGATCATTAAATTAATCAGAAGAATTCAGAACATGCTCGTGAACAATGCACGTTGAGATCATTGAATTAATTAGAAGAATTTAGAACATGCTCGTGAACAATGCACGTTGAGATCATTAAATTAATCAGAAGAATTCAGAACATGCTCGTGAACAATGCACGTTGAGATCATTGAATTAATTAGAAGAATTCAGAACATGCTCGTGAACAGTGCACGTTGAGATCATTGAATTAATTAGAAGAATTTAGAACATGCTTGTGAACAGTTCATATGGCGATCATTTAATTAATCAGAAGAATTCAGAACATGCTCGTGAACAATGCACGTTGAGATCATTGAATTAATTAGAAGAATTTAGAACATGCTTGTGAACAGTGCATATGGCGATCATTAAATTAATCAGAAGAATTCAGAACATGCTCGTGAACAATGCACGTTGAGATCATTGAATTAATTAGAAGAATTTAGAACATGCTCGTGAACAGTGCATGTGGCGATCATTAAATTAATCAGAAGAATTCAGAACATGCTCGTGAACAATGCACGTTGAGATCATTGAATTAATTAGAAGAATTTAGAACATGCTTGTGAACAGTGCATATGGCGATCATTAAATTAATCAGAAGAATTCAGAACATGCTCGTGAACAATGCACGTTGAGATCATTGAATTAATTAGAAGAATTTAGAACATGCTTGTGAACAGTGCATATGGCGATCATTAAATTAATCAGAAGAATTCAGAACATGCTCGTGAACAATGCACGTTGAGATCATTGAATTAATTAGAAGAATTTAGAACATGCTCGTGAACAATGCACGTTGAGATCATTGAATTAATTAGAAGAATTTAGAACATGCTTTCTCACCATTCCTTATAAACACACACACACACACACACACATATATATATATGTATATATATGTATGCATGTATATACTAGCAAACCGCCTGACATTGCTCAGATGTAAAATATGCTTAAATATGATTTTTTGATTATTTATTATTACATTATATTCGACCCAATATATAGTAATGACTTAAAAAGTTTTTTTAAAAAATGACTCCTGCGCCACCACCGAGAATCGAAACCAAAACGTTTAGATTGTGATTTACTTTTTCCTTTGACGTTAATACTTGAGCTATGAAGACATGTTTGCTGCAAGGCTAAAAATGAAAACATGAACCAATAGCTATTACGTTATGCATGCATATTCGTAATGCCGTCGTTTGACCGTCACCTGGTAAATTTTTTTTTTTTAAATTTTCACGATTTTGTACCAATTTTCCCAGACTAAAACCCAAATATAAAATTTCGCATGAGTTTGAATACCCTATATATAAAGTTTCGTGTCTGTAGACCAAAAACTGACAGAGGAGTTTGATAGGCAGAATTTTTAAACAACTATATATACACATACATGAATATATATAGAAAGGGGTTTGTGTTTAGTATAACATTTTGCGCAAATATTACGCAAGTATAAATCAAGTAGAATCTGCATGAATATAATTACACGTAATAGTTAACTAAAAATGATCATCCCATAAGAAAACCGAAAAAACTAATAGGGAATTAATTAAAATGAATGTTTAAAAGAATATGCAAATTAGCTAGTTCTTTTGCAGATTAATGCAATTCCACGACCCATATATAACAAAGGTGTATATTCTTTTTAAATAAATAGAAAAAAAAGAGTTTTTAATATGAATATCAATTCACAAAAAAAAAACCCAAATTTATAGGAATGCGTGTATATATATATATATATATATATATATATATATATATATAATCCATTCATTCACGTGAAATCACTTTTTTATTCACCTTATTTCCGCTGCTTCACTGTTTGTTATTGTTGTGTCGTGGAACAACAGTGAAAATAAGAACAATCAAGTCGGGGTTCGGTTAAGGAACAAGTGTATTAACAATAATGTACAAAGATAGGAAACCGTGTATATCTGCTGGTCACTCGGCTAGCAGTTGAAGTGCAGTCGCATCTTTCTCACCGGTGTTGGAATTACTAGCGCTATTTATAATGCTAATCGGTGTAACTTCCTCTGTTCAAGGAAGGCTGGTATAACACCCCCTTTGAAAATATCCCGTCTGGGATTAATAACGTTTTTGTTTTGGGTTCACCCTAATTAATTCTGTTGATTTCCGTTTTCTGTTCGATATTCTGTTTTCCGGAGCTGTCTCTGGTATGGGCACCTGAAAAGTATCAAACACTGTATCCATGGTGTCCTCCTCGGGTGATCTGGTAACCTCACTGTTCGAGTATATTTTCCAAATTTGGTTAGTGTGACGTTTGTGCACGAAGTTTGGTCCCTTAATCATGTAGACCATGTTGCCTGTTTGTTTCTCAACAATGCCGGACTCCCAAAAAGTATTATTATTTTTGTGAATCTTGTAGAAGACTCTTTCGCCAACTTTATGTGTTTTTTTTTTGGGGGGGGGGGGTATCGTTTTTTTTAGGTTTGGCCTATCCTGGTTTGGTAACAACTTGTGAAAAATCGGTCTAACCTTGCGTCCGAACATAACCTCAGCAGGTGTCTTCGACATTTCGATGTTTGCATTCGAAGTGACTCTGTAGACTTGTAGAAACTGTTGGGTTGACTTATCCGTCGACGACCCACTAGCTTTTTTTAGAGTTCTCTTGAATGTGTTAACGAATTTCTCTGCTTTGCTTTTGGCAAAATGAGCTTAAAGGCAGAGTCCATAGTCTAAACTCTTGAGTTCCAAAGAGGTTGTTTGATTTTCGCATGACAAAAATTCGTGCTTTTCGGCCCGGTTCTGGAAAAAAATATTCGTCAATAATTTTTTCGCCACTGACGCTTCTCACCGTTTTATGTAATTTAATCATAGTGGGTCTCCAAAGCCTCTTCCATGTCTATACATTAATAATGGAAATGTCAGACTCACTATCAAGCTGTAGCCTTACTTTCTTTTTAAACATTTTGACCTGTACATATTTCCGGATTTTTTGTTCCTCAGGTTCAATTTTCGTAAGTTTAATGGATGTCTTTCTACCAGATTTTTTTCTACAATGCGATGCTTTATGCCCTTTCTGGTGTCAGTTGTCACATTGTTTGAACTTGTAGGGACACTCATTGTACCAATGTTTATTTCCACACCTCCAACATGGTCAAGGTGGATCTTTTCCTTGTCCATTTCTCTGGTTATTTTTTAAAGTCGAATTTTTCTTTTGATGGATCTTTTTAATATACGACACTCCGCTTTCCTCTATATCACGACTGTTTTGTTTCAACGCAATAAACCATTCAAGTTTTGTAGTTTTAAATTCGGTTCGTTTTCGAGTTTATTTAAAACACGACACCTGATTTCAGCGTCTTTATTTAAGACCAGCCATGCACAAATATTAAACATTTAAAATTATCTGATGATAATTCCTCCAGTTTAAAATCGTCGCAATGCTTGTTCACTATACTTGCATAAGTAGTGTAGTCGTCTTCCTCTCTTCTAGTAACATTCATACATTTATATCGTCTATAGAAAAGAGACGTTTTTGCAGAAAACAGTTCTGTAAGTAGCGTAACTGTTTCTTGGAACCTCAACTTACTGGTCTTTTTGGGGAGAATAAAATTCACGAACTTTGTATGCTTGGCTGTTCCCAATTTCCTTAACAAAAGCCTAACTTTTTTCACGTCTGACCAGGTACTACAATCCGATATAAAAATATCCTCATATCGTCTATCGTAGTACTGGACGAAAGTGACATCATCTTCTGGATTATAATTGAAATTTTCAATAGCGGCCCACACAGCTGTTTGAGAAAATGCATTATGATTATCGTCCGCTTTAGTTAACTGTGTTGCCTTCAGAATTTTTCTTTGTTCCTCCTGTGTTTTCATCAATATTTTCTCGAAGCGTTTCTGTTGTTGAAGCATTTTTTCTTCAAATGCTTGTTTAAATCTCTCTTCTCTTTCTAATTGTCGTTAAATTTGCTGCTTTTGCAGTGCGAGATTTTGCTCTGCCTGGAATTGGAACAATTCCAACAGTGAATCTTTAAATTTCGCACGAATTCAGTTTACAATTTACGCTTGTATTAAATAAATATTCCTTGGTCAAAAAAAAAAAATCAACCAAGTTTTCTTTCCCAATTCTTTTGTTTAAAGGACAACAGTTTAGTAGTCCTTTTATAACTTAATTTTTTAACGCTATATTTCTAGTCTTACTAGAAACAATCCAGCGAAATAACATTTGTTTAACATTTTTTTTTTTATTTGCACACGTTTTTACGTAGCAAAAATAAAATCCGTCGCTATAAATATCCGACGAATTCGTATGGGAAACTTTTTTTTTTACCCTCTTTGCCTTTTGCAAAAAAATGACTTGATTCTTTACGTGTTTGCTAAGCACAAATGACGTACGCGAATAATTATTTTTCACGGTCTATCTCTTTTTCTCTTGATAAAGTCAAGCGTATTTTTTTTTCAACCCCCATATGTTATCGAAATAACCATAAGCTTACACGGTATTTGCTAGTTGGTTTTGGACATTTAACTTTGCAGAAGAAAATTCTTACCTAAGGAAAAATGGCTTCTGGCGAAGAAAAAATAAACCCTTTTTCCCTTTCTAAAACACTTGGTAAGTGTGTTCAATTATTAAATAATTAACAACATTCGCGTTTTTCGCTGTAGATTTTGGTAGCAAGTTTTTTCTCGTCGCCAAATTACTATTGTAGTAATTAATTCGCTGTTAATCCTTGCATATCCAAATATCTGTTGAAATGACGAAGGTGTTCTGCCGTAAAGATTTTACGAATCTTTATTTCAATTACTTTTGGTGATTCTCTGCAGTGATGGTCGTTTCGATTCCTTGTCGCCAATCTGTTGTGTCGTGGAAGAACAGTGAAAATAAGAACAATCAAATCGAGGTTCGGTTAAGGAACAAGTGTATTAACAATAATGTACAAAGATAGGAAAGCGTGTATATCTGATGGGCACTCGGCTACCAGTTGAAGTGCAGTAGCATCTCTCTCAACGGTGTTGGAATTACTAGCACTATTTATAGTGCTAATCGGTGTAAATTCCTCTGTTCAAGGAAGGCTGGTATAACAGTTATCAAGTAAGATCTATGACTTACTTGTAGTTTCATTAAATACTTTTGCAAGACAAAATCCGATCCCGCATTTTGCTAAATCCTACTCTCTGATAAGAAGGAAAGTATTTCTTCGAAACTCTGCGAATTAAAGACTAGCCACTTATTTAATATTTACTTTTTAAAATTAAATATGTTTTTAACCCTTTTTCAAAGTGTTTTTTAACATGTTTTATTAACTACTTGTTATTATATATATATATATATATATATATATATATACATATATACTAGACTACCCGTGACCCGTTGGGTCAGTATGTTATATTAGCTATGGAATTAATGTATGAGCGTGACACTTGTGACGTAAAGAAAATAGTTTTTGTGACATAATAGAAACATTTCTATGAAAGTATATTAAAAATTGAAAAAGAATATAGATAGATTTCTATGAGTCGTTCTGTTTTAATTGTTTATTTTTGAAAAAAAAAAAACTTACAGCCATTGAATTATAAGTGGTTTGCCATACTTATAGGTAAATCTGCACTGTTCAAATTTTGATATATCGTTTAATTTAAACGCGAAAAAAAAACAATTGGGACGCTGAAAACGTACACAATAAAACAATACTTTGTAAAATGCTCTTATGGTTATCAAACGTTTAAGTAGATTTATTTGTAAGAAAATTGCATTAAAATAACTTAAACGTAATACGGAAATGAATGATGTAAAAAAAATGCAGAAAGTATTAACAATTATTTAGATAATTTAAACGCAAAAAAAAAAAACAATTGGGACGCTGAAAACGTACGCAGTAAAACAATACGCTGCCAACAGGTCAAAGTTGATTTATTTGTAAGAAAATTGTGACAGTATACTTGTAATACAGAATAGTTGCAAAACATCCTCACCCTTCCCATATTAAATGATAATTTCGAAATAATAACGTTAATATTTCAGTGCGCAGGCCAAAATTCTGCAAAAGAAGCGATTTGTGTTTATTTGTTTACGTTGTTATGGGTTAATGTTTATGCGCGCATGCGCAATCGGATGTCGTAAACCGGAAAGTGGGTTACATCGCTCGTTACAAGGTCACTTGAGTTTTATAATTATATATATATATTAAAAATCAACAAGGTCTCATGCAGTAATTTTTTTTTTTAGCTGATTCAACTTTTTGCTATGTATATATTATATTTTGCATATATGTATACATCATATTTTGCACGCTTCTGCACGCTAATAATCAAACATCCTGTGTACCCAAGTTTAACAGGTGAATTGCCAATACACTGATTTTTTATAAGAATATTTCAACTCCGGACTTTTATTCATTGCGGACTATTATCCTCATCTTTTAGTTTTTGTTTCATGAGGTTTCGGCCAACTATTTCTCTGGCGTTCGTCATGTGGTTACCGCGGCAGGATAGGAACTCCAAATCTCCTAACTCTATGGTTCCAGGTGAGCATTGTCTGAAGATAGCGATTTCAATCCTACCAAAGCTGGCCAGAGATTTAGTTGGCTAGAACGTGGTGCGACGACAACAACTATGGAAGGCAGTAATTGCTGAGGATACAGTTAAAAGATTCAGAGTTCTTATCCGGTCGCGGTAACCACCTGATGAAGGCCAGAGGAATAGATGGCCGAAACGTCATGAAACAACAACTTAAAGATGAAAATAATGGTCCGCAATAAGTAAATGAATAAATAATACTCATCTCAATAAACATTCAAATTAATTAATTAATATCCGGACTTTTACCTTGGATTCTTACCATTGTTTAATTACACATTGGACTATTTTCTTTAATTCACAAAATGCTATTTCACGGACCTTATTTGGAAAATCCTATAAAGTTTGGACATTTTCTGTTTCTTTTTTTTTCTGTTTTCCTATCTATCTCACTACCTGTATTTCGTTTTTCTTCTTTACCTCTCCCCATTTCTTTTTTCACTACTCCTCTTTATTAGCCCACATTCTTTTGTTTGCTTCTCCTACTGATATATGCATAAATATTTTTTCCTATTGATACTATTACATACTTAAAAAAATGTTTTATTTCATTTCTAAACTAAGTGTTCTTAAGCTGGTCTTTGTATAATGCTAGTTTTACTCCTCTGCTGATGAGAAGATTTTAGCTTCGAAATGCCATGGCCTAAAGAGGTTCTTTTCTCTTTTCCTTATTTATTTTTCTGATGATATACAAAGTGCCTTCAATAAGTTTACAGACGTTTTTTATACAAGCATTTATAATTGTCGTAGACCCTTGAAAATTCTATACATCTTATGAGATGACAGACCAATTTATATGATTTCAGGTTCAAATGAACAGCTACAGCAGGAATTAGAATGCACCCTACTAAAGCCTGATTGTTACAGCTGGTTAATTTCAAAAAGTACAATCTGGATGTGAGGACACTGTAGAAGAACGATATGCAATAAAATTCTGTTTTAAACTTGGAAAAAATGCCAGAAAAACCTATGGAATGCTTCGGTCTGCTTTTGAACCATCTTGCATGAATCGAGCATCAGTTTTTGAGTGACATAAGAGATTCAAGGAAGGCAGGGGGTCTATGAGGGATAGTGAGAGGTGTGGGAGGAGCAAGGATGTCTGAACACTAAAGTTGATTGGCCAAATAAAGAATTTCATGAATAAGGACTGTCGTGTGTCTATAGAAACAATAAGTGCACAGTTTGATGTCAGTGTAAGAACTGTACACACAATTATTCACGAGGAGCTGAAGATGCTGAAGATTTGCACAAAGTTTGTCCCATGGATGCTTGGAGAAAATCAGAAAGAAAGGCGTTGTTATGACACTTCTGTTACTATTACTTTCCATTTCTTCTTTATTTATGTCATTCATTTATTTACATCATCCTTTTATCCTCCTTTTCTTACACTGCTTCTTCTACTACTACCGTACTTTGGGATAATTGCGCCAAATCCGGCGGTAATTGCACCAACTAAAAAGAAGTGCTCTTTATATACGTGGTTGCCAAAAGAGCACTTGTAAGTATTTGGCGCAATTACCCCAAAGTACGGTACTACTACTACTACTACTGCTACTTTCCTTTCTTTTTTTTTGCGTCATTCATTTATTCATTTACATCATACTCTTATTCTCCTTCTTTTACTGCTACTACAGCTACTACTACTTTCCCTTTCTTCTTTATTTATGTCATTTATTTATTTATACCATTCTCTTACTCTCCATTTCTTTCACTGCTACTACTACAACTTTCCTTTTCTTCTTTATTTCTTTTATTTATTTATTTACATCATCCTCTCACTTTACTCTTATATTGCTGCTTCTTCTACAACTACTACTTTTCCTTTCTCCTTTATTTGTGCTATCTTCATAGTCTTATATTATACTGATCTTGCTTTTACTATTCCCACTAATCCACTACTCCCCCCACTTCTCGTCTTATTCGCCCTTAAGCAAAGTTTGATTTATCAGGTTAAACGCTATTTAGCTCCAACCAACATAATTTTATAGAGTAGTTATAACTGATATGAAGTGAAGAAGAAATGGTTAATGACAAAGCTAAGCCAAGCTTAACATAACCCAAGAGGAGCCACGGGGGGGGGGGGGTAGGAGTGTTGCAATGGAAATCGACACGGACTATAAAATTGTTGATGAGCACAAATTTACGATGTAATACCATCGGGACACCCTTCTCCAGCTATGAGTAAAATAGCGTCTCGTGGTTAATGAATCGTTTCAAAGCAATCATTTCAGTTCATATGCTTCCACATTGAATAAAAGCATTTTAAAGTATGCTCACTGCTGGGACAATATAAACGACTTGACTTTTTATCCCATAAAAAAACGGAAAATTATAGTCTGTTGACTTAGATTGAGTATTTTATGCCAAATTGATGGTTTAATATTGGTTAAATTTGTGCTCATTTTTACATTAAATACAAATCCCTATTAATCTCTAACTGGGCATCAAACGTAAGTCCTAATACTTTGTTCGCTGCACCTTATAACAATGGTTCATAAAAAATTTTAATTAGATCGGCTCAGTAGTTTCTGAGAGAAAGTGGAATGGGCAAACGAAGAGAAATATGATATAGATATTCGGCAGTTATGCAGTACAGTTATCAAGTATAAAGGCTTCCTTCAGTCTTGACAGACTATGGATATCCACTGTAAGGGTGCCTGCACGCAAAACTTTTGTGGCAAGAGTTGCGCAATCCACAACCACACCTCTTTTGAGTCGACATTGTTGAATACCAGTGGCAAGTGGAGGTTCAGGACGACTTGAAACAAATGCCGAGATAAGCGGAAAGCACACACAGCACCTAAAATTCCCAAATGGTCACCCATCTGGTACTAGCCAGGCTCAACGTTGCTTAACTTAAGTGATCTGACGAAAACCGATGTGTCAACATGATTATGCCGTACATATCAAGTATAAAAGGGTGTTAAAGAACAAATAGAACAACAAATAACTGTTACCAAACGCAATAACATTTACCTTTGTACTTATTTATATGAAATTCACATGTGTTTACTGATTTATTGTCTTGATCTTCACTTTTACTTCACCAAGCTAGCGTGCTTTTCAAGATGGACGATAATTTTGCCAGAACATGCTCACGAATTTCAGATCTAAAAGCTAATAATAACAAAGAAGCTTACACTAATCCAATTGGCGATCTCCCTCGGACTTAGGTTTATGATTCCATTAACCGCCTTTAATTTTTTTTTTTTTTTTTAATTATTTTTAAGCCTGAAATTCACGATCAAATATCCCATTCGAAAACTAGTGGCCACATTGTTTCCTGTTAGCAAAAGAAAATTAAGATTTCTTGTTTTTTTTAAATTATGCTTTTTTTCTTTTCATTCCCGGTTCTAACAGTTTTTTTTTTTTTTTAAACTTTGCTTGTTCAAATTTAATATTTAAACTCTTTGCTCCCTTGTTAAACAACCCTTGTTAATTGGTGAAATTTGTATTTTGTGAACTCTTTGGACTATTGTTCTCGTCTAGAAAGTTGCTTTCACAACGCTTCGACCGATGTAACCTTCGACCTTCTTTAGGTGTATTTTGCAAAACTCAGGAATATTTTTGTCAAAATCAGGAATCTGCACAGAATTTTGAACGGAACCCTTTATCTAATCCACGAGAGTAGCATGCTTTCGTTCTGTCAGCCATGACTGGGTAGAAGTTCTAAGTATTTCACAGAATGTCGTTCACACTAAGGATTGAATCTTCAACCTCCAGAAGTGTGTAACTTGCAACTGAATTTTACCAAGGACTTTATTCACTATGCCACGGGTCCTTGCAGTAGGAACAAAAACATGCAACCCCCATGAATTAAATAAGGGGTTCCATTCAAAATTCTGTCCAGAATCCCGCGTTTGACAAAAAGATTTCTCCTGAAGAAGGTCAGAGTTTACATTAACTGAAACATTTTGAGAATAACACTCAAGATGAGAACAGTATCATTCCTTCATTCATTTAATTCGCAAAGAATAACTGCACAAGCGATTGCCATTTACAAGGGGAAAAAATAAGTGAGAATTTAGGGGGCTATGTACAAAGAGAAGGAAAAAAAGAGGGGGAAAACAGTGGAGGTCCGACCGGAGTGTGTCCAAGGCTGTCTTGAAGCCCTGTAGTGTGGGCTGGTTCACGACCTCATCAGGTAGCTAGTTCCATGGACATGCCACTGAGAACGCTGCTTGGCATTGAAGCCTCTGGAACTGTCGCAGGTAAACCTTTTTCACATGCTCACGGAGCCCGCAAACCAGAGTAGGGTGGAAAACAGATCCTGCTCCAGGCTGCACCATCCATGAAAGACGTTATAGGTGAGGATGAGGTCACCTTGAAGCCTCTTGTGCTCAAGGGAAAGAAGATTTAGAGCCCTTAAACGTTACTCATAGAATAGGCCTTTGAGGTCAGCCACCATTCTCGTTACAAGGCGCTGGCCCCGTTCGAGATGCTGGACATCCTTCATGTAATAGGGAGATGTGGCCTGAATACTGTATTCAAGAATCAGGCGCAACAGGGAGGTGTAGTAGTTTAAAGAATCTAAATAATACAAATAATTAATCCTTATCTGAAAACTTAAGACATATTATTGCAAAAGATTTTTTTTGTTTTTCTATTTTTATCTTTGTTTTTATATTAATAAACTTTACCTAATGAGGTTAGGATTAGAGTGCAGCTGATTTCCATCTAAAACTGAAAGACAAATATGCACATGTATAGTTAAAAATATTTGTATAAACAAAAAAGTTATACTAATAAATATACAGCTCTACTTTTTATTGAGCACTATTTAAAAACACAAAGATTCCTTGAATTAACTCTTATAGACAAAACATCATATATATATATATATATATATATATATATATATATATATATATAAACTACTTCATTTACTCACATAAATTAATATACAAAAGTATAAATTTATGCGTAAACTTCAATTATTTACTTCAACAGTGCTCAATACGTAGGTAGAGCTAGTTAGTAAGTTGTAAAATATATATGGCAATTAAGCTACACTGAATATTCTGCATTTTATCCACTCTAGGATTCTTCAGGCTTATGCGAGAATTTTGTGGTTGTCTCGCGTTTTTATATACGCATCTTCTATTGAGTTCTTAGTTAGCCAATCAGCTTTCTAGCATGCACCGCACCCTTCCTAATCAGCCAATGAGCAAGCGCTTACAGGACAAAAGCCCAGTTGACCTCCGGTTGACCCGTTCCTTTGTGTGTGCTATTTAGCGTAGATATCTAGTGTCTTGACCTGCTTTAAATCTAAGTTAAATTTCTTTTTTTTAATATGTTAGTTTATATATATATATATATATATATATGTGTGATAGTTTATGTATATGCATATTTATTTATTTTTTTTATTATTTGTTTATTTTCTATTGTTATTGTTAGTTTTAAAATTATTTTGTATCTCTATCCTAGAGTAAATTTTATCCTGTGAACACAGTTGTTCGCTATTTCTCTCCTACAGTTTAATAGATGTTGGGGTTCTTTAAAGTATAGTATAGCAAATTTTTCATGAAGGCATAATCTACATGGATCGTCTATATCTCTACATGTGTTTGCTTGTCTTATTATTTTCCATTCGACTACCACCGAACATCCGCTTTCCTTGAGTTCCCAATATTTGTTTGTTAGGGTTGTTTTCATACGGTGTTTTTTTATTATTGGATGTACTTTTGTGGTCATAATATCGAGTTTTGAAATCTAAGGAAGTCATACCTACGTAATATTTCTTGTTATTCGGGTTTTCTTTCACAAATATTGTGGCCTGGTCAACTATGCTTTTGGTTAGACATTTATTTTGAAGTGGGCAAAATGTGCGGTATCTACAGTTGCATTTATCTTGTTCGTTACTAGTATTTTTATTTTTATTTCTAGTATGGTTGTTGTTGCCCAGAGTTCGTTTATCATTATTATTATTATTATTATTATTATTATTATTATTATTATTATTATTATTATTTCTACTAGTTACATATGTTTCTTTCGTGTTAGTTTTATTTTTGTCATGGTGTCCACTTTTTTATTTGTTTATTTTGTTGTTGTTTTCATTGCTTTTATTTAATATTTTGTTATTATGTGCTTTAATTATCATTTCTAAATTTTCGCAGCAACTGTAGAATAACTTTAGGGTATTTTTATTGAAAATTTTGTGTAAGGGTTGGTTGCGGGAAAGTGCTTTTCGATAAGATCTAGAAATTTCTGGCTAAGTTTTGTTTTTAACATTTGATTGTAAGGCGCTGTATACCAGATTATATTTCATTTTCTTCTATTTTTAATTTTATTATAGTTATTGGTGTTTTGTTGCTT
Organism: Euprymna scolopes; assembly: GCF_053919585.1. Classification (NCBI taxonomy): domain Eukaryota; kingdom Metazoa; phylum Mollusca; class Cephalopoda; order Sepiida; family Sepiolidae; genus Euprymna; species Euprymna scolopes. The sequence goes on along the minus strand of NC_136512.1, from coordinate 812,559 downwards.
ATATTTGATATCAATATTTTTGTATCCACTATATTTGGCGGCTGTTTCATAGATATTGGTTGACCTGTTAAATACATTTTTATTGCTTGAGTTATTGCTGAGTCTACTTACGATTGAGTTAGGAATCTGTTTTATAATTGATGGTGGGTGATTGGACTTAGGGTTTACGTATATTGGATTAGCGTTATCTTTTAAGTACTAATTCAATATACATAAACCCTAAATCCAATCACCCACCATCAATTATAAAACAGATTCCTAAGGAAGTCAACTCGATAGCAATTGCTCAATTTGTATGTCACATCTGCTTCAAGATGTGTAAATCTGCGGCGGGAGTGCAGAGTCACCTGAGATGGCATTGGACGACAAGATTGGGAGAACTCAATGTGACGGCGATCATCTGGAAAGATGCCGCAATCATCATATATATATGCATGTGCATGCGAGTATTATGTTTTTTTCTAAACAGTTCACTTCTTGTAAGAAAAAAAAAACTCGAGCTGAGATCGTAATCTTTAAAAAGTGTTTTCAAACCTATTTATTCTTAACAAAAATAATCTGCAATGTAAACTATTCGCGCATGTGCATTCGTAAAACAATTAGCAAACAGAGAAAAATACAATGGCTCCCACGAACCAAATTCTTCAATTTTTACTCCTTAGCAGCCCTTTTTTCCGGATAAAAACAGATTAAAAAAGTTTTCCACCTGTCTGAATATCCTATATTCCAAATTTCAAGTCTGTAGATCAAAAATTCGTTGAGTATATAGATTGGAAAGTGTTCTCACATACACAGTCTCACTTTTATAGATATATGGTGTTTTAATTTATGCAACTTTTGTATTTATTATTATTGAGCTAATACTCTATTCATTATTATATTGTACCTAATATACAGTAATTTCAAGTTTTAAAAAATATTATTCAATCGCAGGCAACATAGGTTCTCCTTTCTAATATATATATATATATATATATATATATATATATATATATATATATATAGAGAGAGAGAGAGAGAGAGAGAGAAAGAGATGTATAGGCTTTATTACACTGGCATGACAATGTTTCAATCTGTAGTTATTTTTTGCCTGATGAGATCTTCGTTATTAATAACTACAAATCGAAACATTATCATGCCAATGTAGCAAAGGTTGTACATGATTGTATAAAATAAATATCAATATAAATAACTCTATTTAATATTGAGCACTATTATATAAACCCGGTGGATATTCTTTAGATTTTTATCTTACAAGTACATTCTTAACCTGGATTACTGCATAAATATGAAAAGTGATGAAGTTTTATGAGATTTTCAGGTAACTATTTGGAACCGACCAAAAATAGCGATTTTTTTTTTAAAGACTAAGAAAATAAACTAAAACAAAAAATGAAATTAAAAAAAAAAACATTCAAACGACGAAAACGAAATGATGGTGGATTGGCGCAAGCCATAAATTCTAATAAAGCATGGCGAATGGATGCGTAATTTTGTCGTTGTCGGCTGCAGTTATTGTTCACGCGAGGTGTTGCATCTAAAACGCGGCCTTCCCGGGATTCGGTTACCATGGAAACGGAGAGCGCGGTACTGGCAAGCTGCTGCAGCATCCTATGCAGCAGCAGCAGCAGCAGCGGTAGTAACACCAACAGTCCAATAGTCACCTTCGGTACACTTGATTTGCGTGTGTATGCATTGACGTTGGGAGAACATTTTTTGAAAAATTTATATATATATATGTGTGTGCGTCTATGTATACGACATAATCACATTGACACACCGATTCTCATCAGATCACCAAAGTTAAGCAACGTTGAGTCTTGCTACTACTGAATGAGTGACTATTTGGGAATTCTAGGCGCTGTATGTGCTTTCCGCTTATCTCCGCACTGTTTCTAGTCGTCCTGAACCTCCACTTGCCACTGGTATTTAACGCTAACTCCAGAGATGTGTGGTTGGAGATTGCGTAACTCTTGCCACAAAAATTCCACGTACAGGCACCCTTACAGTGGATATCCATAGTCTGTCAAGACTGAAGGAAGCTACCATATATATATATATATATATATATATATATATATGCGTATGTATATTCACATGCACACATATATAATATATATAATAATATACATAGGAGTGCAGCATCAAAAGTAAAGCCGCCTATTTTTTTAAGTAAAAAGTTGAAGAGCTATGAAGACAGGCGTGGTACCATCAAGACGAGCGACTTTTTGTGATTTAGAATTAATTTTTCGACAGAGTTACCACCATTCTTAATGTACTTAGTTGCACACTTTGTTATATGAGGGTCGCTCCAAAAGTAAAGCCTTCTATTTTTTAATTAAAAATATTGAAGAGCTATAAAGACGAAAATGATAGAATTAACACAAGCGACCTTTTGCACTCCAGAATTTATTTTTCTACATAGTCACCACCATTCTCAATGTACTTTTGCCATGAAATTCAATGACGCATCTCTGCTTCTGATGCACGTCCATAACAGGGGTTGCTTTCTTAAAGTCTCACACTGTTAATATCTGCAACAAAGAAATGAAACTTTCAGGTTATGAATGCATAAGTTCAGTCATCATAACGATACAGTTTGCAGTTCTCTCGGATCCATATGGGCAGAATAAAAAAATGAGAAACAATACTTTTTGAACGCCTGTATGTGTGTGTGTGTGTGTGTGTGTGTGCGTGTGTGTATATATATATATATATATATATATATATATATTCTTTATGTAAATACAGTCATATTTTGCTATGATGTGCAAACCGTTTCGATCATAATAGATCTCATCAGGCAAGAAAAATTAAAATATCAAGCAAAGTTAAAGATCTTATATATATAAGGAACTTTGTGTGTGTGTGTGTGTGTGTGTGTGTGTGTGTGTGTGTGTGTTTGTTCCTTATGAACACGAAACGTCTGGGCCATTTTTTGTTTTTTGTCAAAATTCTATGCAAAAGTACTTGATGTGTCTGGAAGTGTTCTATGTAGGTTTTGTATTAGAAAGCGTGCAATGAGTATTGAATGATGATCATCAAAAAAATCCGATTAAAGAAGGAAGTCTGATTTTTATCAAAGTTAACACTTTTATACAGCCTAACATTACAAATGCATTTGAGAAGTTGTATCAATGCACAAGCAGAAAGGCCCAGCTTATAAAATCATCTGTAGACTCTTTTATAAGACGGGGGTGCATTCGAAATGAATGTTTCTTTTTAGAGCACGGTTGAAACATGACACTTGACTTTTTATTGTGGACTAAGTTACTGTGGGGGAGGTATGTGAAGCTTCCTCCCAATATACTGCAGAAGGGGATCCCCAACAAGGGTAGGAAATCAATCGCTTTGAAAAAATGGGCGATTTTACTTATTTTTTTTTTTTATACTTGGGAGTCACCACTTATCAAGGTCCGAAAGCCACTTGAGGATAAGGGTTAATGAATGTAAGGTGTTAGTGTAGTACTCACTAATTTTGTAAATTATGTAGAATTTGATTATTTATGGGAATGGCTTAACACGAACTTATTTACATTGGATTTGAAGGCTACTATGTTGTATTCAACCGGGAAGCAATCCAGCAGAGCAGTGTTCTGAAGGCGGGCAGTGCTGGGAAAGAAGCTTTGTTCATGGAATCTGCATTTAGATTTAGGCACAGAGAGTGGGGAAAATCATATATAGAGGTTGTAGGTAGTCAAGAGTTTTTGTAAAAGTTTGGCAAGGGGGCTCTTGCCATGAAATTAGTGACAGAGTCAAGAAAGGCTCGCAACATCTCTTTTGTGGGAAAGAGGTTGCAGGGAAGAGAAAAGGGCATCACCTACTAGGTTTCAAAGCCGATTTTGAACTCTATCAAGGCAAGATAGGGCACACTGAGAAACTTCTGTCCAGGTGTGGCAACTGTACTTCATTTTAGGGCATACCTGGCTCTTATACAGATAGAGGATTGCATCGGCAGTGAGATACCTACTGGAGCAGTAAAGTGACCCAACCATGTTTCCAGCAACCTTGGCAACAGATTTGATGTATGTGTTCCATTTTAGATCAGAAATGAAGGTCAGTCCCAGAAGCTTGTCAAGATATGTAGCTTCCCAAGGATGAGAGCCATTCATTTCAATTGAGGTATGTTTGAGATCAGAGCGATTGTGATGAAAGAAGAGGAGCTTGTTTTCGATGCCTTAAAAGAAGAGAGGAAATCAGAAAGATCCGGGTCCTGCTGGCCTTTGAAGTGTTGCAATAGATTATAGTGTTGTCTGCATAAATGTCTACGAATGACCTAAGAATGTGATTTGGGAGATCATTGATAATGATCAGGAAAAGGGGTGGGCCCACGATGGAACCCTGAGGGACACCAGTATTAATACAATGAGTTTCTGATTTCTGCCCATCAACAACTACTCTTATAAGCCTATCAGAGAGAAAGGATTTAATAATTGAGAGGACATTCCCAGCTATTCCATAGCTGGCAATCTTGTAAAGTAGACCTTTATGCCACACTCTATCAAAAGACTTTGATATGTCAAAAGCTCTTGCTCTAGAAACGAAGCCCCTGTTGAGAGATTCACTAATCCTTTGTGATGTAACAGTTAGTAATCAGCTGTAGATATTGCAGAACGGAAACCATATTGTATGTCACTGAGCAGGTTATTTTTGCTGAGATGTTTTTTGGGTTTTTTTTTTTTATTACATTTTCACCACAAACAAGGCACATTGCCACTTTGATGTAGGGGGATTCTATTAGGGACACAGGCTACAGGGGTACTAGGTGGGGAGTTGGGCAGCAAGATGTCAGTTCACGTTACACTTAAACTTCTGCATGTCAGTACAGTTGAGGAAGCAGGAACCTGGAAGGGAATTCCAAAGTCTAGCGGTTTTGGGGAAGAAACTACTGGAGTAGAAGGCTCTCTTACATCTAGGGATCTCTACTGTGAAGGGGTGGGATTTAGCTGCTTGTCGGGTTTGTCAGGGATATTTACGTAGAGGGGGTACAAGTGATTGCAGTTCGTCGGAACATTCACCGTTAAAGTACTCGTAGAACAGGCAGAGGGATGCTACATTTCGTCAATGGGACAGAGGCTGAAGCTTGGATGACAGTTCAGGACCTATTAGGTTGGCGACTCTTTTGAACCTTGTCTAGAAGTGAGAGACTAGTAAGAGATGCACCGGCTCAAATATGATAGCAATACTCCATACCTGGGCGAATGGTGGCCTTATAGAGGTACAGGATACTTTCAGACGTTAGTAGCTCTAGCACGGTAGAGAGAACTTACTTATTTCACCGCAGTCCTGGCAATGCTCTCAATGTAATTGTTCCAACTCATGTTTCCTGTGAACGTTAGGCTGAGGAGTTTAAAAGATGTACTTTCAGATAAAGTCTTTGGCCATTGCTATTGGTGGTAGAGAAGGTTTCTTGTAGTTATTGAAGGAAACAAGTTTAGTCTTGGCAGCATTGAATGTGACCATCCATTTTTGTCCCCATTCCACTACATATTGGAGGTCATCCTCTAGTGTTTCTGCCATTTCTTTAGACATGTGTTCATTTGTTTTCCTGTTGTGTCTGTTATAGAGGGTGGTGTCATCAGCATATATACCCATTTCACAGACAATTTTGTCAGGGAGGTCATTTATGAATATTAGGAGTAATAGAGGTCCAAGGATAAACCCCTGAGGCACTCCCGCATTTATATCATATTGTTTAGATGTACGACCATCGAGGACAACCTGGATTTTTCTCTTATCTAAGAAGGATTTAATTATGTTAAGTATTCTTCCAGTGATACCATATGATCTGATTTTCTTGAGAAGACCTTCATGCCATACCCTGTCAAAAGCCTTAGATATATCTAGAACTACGGCTCTACCCTCCCCTGCTCTGTCAAGTGAATGGTAAATACGCTCGGAGATTACAGTTAGGATGTCTGCTGTGGAACGGGCTTGCCTAAATCCATATTGTTGGTCGGTCAGAAGTTTAGCATCTGTAAGGTGATGGACTAGATCTTGGTTAATTATGGACTCAAATATTTTGGCAAAAAGTGGGAGGAGGCTAATGGGGCGGTAATTTACTGGGTCAGTTCTTTCACCAGAATTCTTGAGTTTTCCAGCAGGCAGGAAAGCAAGATTCATTAAGGCATTTGTTGTAAAGTTTGGAGAGGAAACACTTCTCTATTTATCACAGATTTCAGCAACTTACTCATGACACACAAGGGTCTGTTCTGAGAGGGAGATGACTGATCTCTGGAATTTTTCAATACTAGCAGACTAATGAAGTTTTCCAAGGTATTGGGAAGCATTTCTCCTTAAGGCAACGTTGAAACAGCTTTGTAAGTATGGAAGCTAGTTCCGGTTGAAGCTTTTTGAACACTATTAATTTTGAACACTATGATTCGAATGCCGTCGGGGCCAATTGCTTTGTTTTGATAACAATAAAAGTATGGGATGGTGGAACATCTTTTATCCTCATGCAACCCTAGATAACATCAGGTCTCCCGCTAGTATATACGTGCATACATGTTTCTGCAATATGTTTTTGAGAGCAACTGATGGTGTACTCTCTCTGAAAAAAGAGACTGAAGGAATATGTATGCATATATGTAGCCAATAATGTTTGTATAAACAAACATACAGTGAACATGGTCTATTCATTCATCAATTACTTTTTAATAAACACAGAAATTTCAATGGATTTATGTCTAGGAAACTAAAACTATACAACCATTATATATATATAGTGAATAAATGACCAAAAAACTACAGTGGGGGTAAAAAGGGTTTGCAGACCTATTTTTTCTTAATTTCTTTATTAATTTTGCTTTATTTTTCATTTTGGACTCTTCCATCATTTGCTGGTTGCCATTCTGGTTCGTTCCATTACTACATTTTACGATAAAAGCCAGAATTTAATAATAGTTCAACATTTTCCACTTTTCAGGTGAGCCAAAAGTTTATGCAGGTAATCTTAATTTATTGATAATGGCTAAAGGAAAGATGTTGACAGATAGGGAGAAGGGTGAAATTGTTACATTTCTTGCTGCAAAAAAGTCTACATTGGAAATTTCGAAAATTTTGAAACGAGATCATCGAACTGTGTAACGTTTCGTTATTGACGGCAAAGATGGAAGAAAAAAGCATAAAAGTGGCAGACCAAAGGTGACTTCACCACGAGATATTAGAAAAATCAAGAGGAGTTTGCTAGCAAACCCACACAGCACAAGCTAAGCTATTTTCGACCATGCAGGAGTGTCTGGCATCTCTAAAAGGACCCGAAATCGGATTTTGAAACAGATAGCCGATATATATATATATATATATATATATATATATATATATATATATATATATAAAGCTTTCTGGATGATGCTTGTGGCTTTTAGCTGAAGACAATGGAAGAGTTAAAAATATGTGATATGTTTTTTTTGTAAAACTTCTACCTTTCTCTATCCCCATCTCTATCTATTTTTCACTATCATATTCTCATCTCTCCTACATCCTCTCTTGTTTCTATTCTCTTCCTTTCTTTCCCTCCTCTTTTTCTCCTCTACAACCTCCCGCTCTCTCTCCCATCTCTATTATGGTTGTGTCTTGTGTAGATTTTACTTTTAGCTGGATACACACACACACACACACACGCGCACACACACAACTCTTCTTTATTATATATAGATTCCTCATAGAATTAGTCTGAATTTTATTTCCAAATGTTTACAATAACACTGAAAAACCTGGAATAGTTGACTCTCAGTAAATGAATAATTTTTTCTAAATTTTAAATATTATATCTCTGGCAATGCCGATCAAGACAATATCAATTTTGTGGTAATTCGTTTTGAATTTTTTAACTTTTAGCTGGACATACAAACATACACACGCATATACATATGCACGGACAACTGTCCTTTATATAGAGTGTTCTACAAGTTGTTGACACATTTGGACATTAACTATCTCAAAAACTATTACGGATATAAAAGCCATTCCGATATATATATATATATATATATATATATATATATATATATATATATATATATATAAACTAGAAATGCCCTGTATGTCTTTAAATGTCCCATAGGAGAATGTGTCTCCAAAAATAATTCGTACATTGACATGACTCGAACCAGCATCTCCCGTCGTTTAACATGTCACCTGTCTTCCCTGAATAGTTCAATCTATCAGCAACTCATAGCACACCACACCCTTAAAACTGAATTTAGACATATTAATAAAAAAACACGGCCATTATAACTGTCTGATATCATATCAATCTTTGAGGTATTGTTAATCCACATCATTAAACTAACGATTAACCAGACTCAAAATGAAACGGAGGGCACGCTTAAGTGCTTTTGAGTATTTTAGTGATTTTAATCATCTTTTAATCGTCTTTTAATTGTCTTTTCATTTCATCTCGCTATTTTCATTTTTCAATTTCATTTTTTATTTTTTACTACTCGCCTGAGGATGACCAGTGGAGGTCGAAAACATTCGCGATTATGGGAAAATTTCTTTTTTCACTCGAAAAAAAAGTTTGGAAAATGGTCCGACAAAAAGAAAAGGAGGATTACAAGAAAAACAAGCAAGAGTTGTCTGTGCTATTTAATGAAACGTGCATGAAAGAAAAACTGCTGCCAAAATATACTAATATATAATCATTAATATTCAAGTTGAACTTGATATATTTAGCTTTAAAATCATGTCACTTTCATTTAAAATATATAGCTCAGCGGATATAAATCTTGAAATTTGTCCAAGACTTCTGGAACACCATGTATATTAGACTAGCACAACAACCTGTTGCAACCAAAAAAAAAAACCACTTGATGAAATTAAGTGAAATTTTTTTCGGGGAACTTTGTTCCATAATGGATACCTACAATATAACCTTTTTTCGATATTTTCATTTTTTAATGTCTTGATTAAACTGTACAAGTACCTTTATTTCAATAATAAAGAAATAAACTCGTTTATTATTATTATTTTTTTACAAAGATTAAAAATAAAGAGTGGCGCTCTGTGTTGAAAAAAGTTCCAGTCTTTAAGAATTTGCCAAAAATAGACCCGACTGTGGCTCAAGTCGTTTTATTGTTTATTTTCACAAAATTTGTTGCGCTAACGAACTCAGTAGATCGCCCATGTATGAGGGAATATTTAATATAAATCAGGAGTTTTCTTTAGTAAATATCTGTTTAGGTATGGACTTAAAAACATATTTGCCAAAAATAACCTCTCGAAACTTCTGAGCAAATTTGTTTTATTGTTTATTACAAGATTGTTTTATGATATTTTATGCTGACAAACCCCGTCAATCGCCAGCATCGAAGTAGCTTTCATTAGCGGCAATTAATCGTATATTGATCTTATATGATTTTTAGTCGAACATATTTAGTAAAACTACTCCCCGACCGTTTTATTTTTGTAAAGAAACGACAATAGTTAAGACACGATAAATGAAATGTGGAGTTAGTGTCGTTCAATCTGAAAAACTGCAGACCCATTTCTTGGACTTTTATCAAGAATTAAACCTGATGTTTAATGTTATCACATATTAATACATGATAACATTAAAAATCGTGTTTAATTATTCATAACATTTAATACTACAAATGCCTTTTGGAATCTCAGCGAATGATTTTTTTTTCTGCATTTTAGATATTATTTTTCCGGGGTTATGTTGATTAAAAAAATAGTAACTTTGCAAGAGTTTGGTGTGTATTTTTTTAGTTTTAGCTGAATATTCAAGCCTACAAACGCACAGACAACTGCCCTTTATATATTAGATCAGTCCTATATTGTTTGTTATCTAAAACTGAAATTCTTCTACATCTCTTTCCAAGAATTCTTCATTTTTGGTTCAAACTTGTTGGCATGAGCAGCAAACAGATCAAAGACAATTTTTTTGGCATTATTCTGGTAAAAAAAAATCTTTGGTCAAAATTAGTATCAAAGAATTCTCATTTTAAAGATAATTTTATGTGAGATCACAGGGAAACATAAACTTTGTAGATGCATCTACGCATCCGTTTTGTATGCATCCAAAATTATTGTGTTATTTCTATTAATATACAAGCGTAGCTGTCTATTAATAATGGTGGTTTAGTATCTGTCTGTCTGAAGTTGGAACTATAATATTACTTCCATTAGTAATGAAGATTTGATATCTGTTTACCTGAAGCCGGAACTATATCATTACATTCATTTGTAATAGATTTAGTGCCTCTCTAAAGCTGGAACTATACTATTATTACTATTATTAATAGAGATTAATGGTATCTATCTGTCTAAAGTTAGAACTATAATATTACTTCTATTATTAATAGAAATTTGGTATATGTCTGTCTGAAGCTTGAACTATACTATTACTTTATATTATAGATGGGGATTTCGTTTCTGTTTGTTTGAAGCCATTGGTTTCCACTTTTTTATTAGTCACTCACTAGGAATTCTCACACAGGCCATCGCCAACGATCACTCACAGGTAAAAACCTGCCGTGTTCCTTGGAGTCTGATTGAGAAACAAAATCCCTAGATTTGTGATGCTCTCCATCTCTCTCGATAACCAGCACAGGTCACTTCATGTTATCTCAACAATCACTTATCATTGATTTCTCGCTGGCATTGACCATTCATATTCCTTAAAGTTTAGATGGCGAAAAGCCTCCCCAAAGCCCTAGTTCTCTCCATACTCTTCCAGTGGAAGCCTTGCTAGTGGTCTCCCTCCTTGATCCTCCTGGACCTTTCACAAATCTTTTGTGTGGCATTATCCGATGTCGATGCCACCATTTCCGGGGGTGGAAGGAAAATAGTATTTTATGATTCCGGGCTTTCTTAGTTCCTTACGATCGTGTTTTTTTCTGTTTTTGTTTTATTTCTACTGCAGCATCCAAGTCACTCGTTAGTGTTCATAGTTTATGTAGGTTGGTTTCCGCAGTCTAGGATTTCATCTGTTTTCATTATTGCTAACCATTGTATCTTTTCCTTCCCTCTGATTCCAATTTCTCCTATTTTTTTTTTTTAAGTTTTCAGGATTGTTCCTAGTGCTCCTATGATTATTGTCATTGTCTTGACTTTCTTCAGTTCTCTAGACAGTTCAATGTATTTGCTTTGTTTCTCTGTCTCCTTGATACTCATACTGTCGTCTGTTGAGACAACAAAATCTATGATGCGGCAGGATTTTATCTTTCTTGTTAACTATTATGATATCCGGTTTCCTTGGTTGGAGGGGTTTACCTTCTTGTAACTTCATATCCCATACGATTTCATGATTTCTGTTTCCATATACTGTTCCTGGTTTAGGTTTGTACCATTTGTCTGGCTGTTCAAGGTACAGTTATTGACATAGTTCTTAGTGTACTTCCTTCCCCTGATGGTTGTGTCTGTTCTTATAATCTTTTGCTGCATTCACATATTATGTGGTTTACCATTTTATCTTTTTGTTTATAGAGTCTATATTTGTTTTGTGTTTTGACGATTTTAGCTTTAATATAGTTGGTTCTAATCACGGTATTTTGTGCAGCCGTTAGTAATGATTCAGTTTCACTGTTTAGGTGTCCTTTTCATAGCCATGTTTCGGTGTTTTTGTGAGTCTCATCTTTTGTCATCCTTATGAATTGTGTGTGTAGCTGTTTCTCTTCCCATTTCTCTTTTCTCTTATTTCTTGCCTCTATTTTCTGTCTTGTTCATTTTTGCAGTGTCTCTTGCTGCTATGATTAGCCTTTCTGTGTTCTGTGTTTTTCTAATTCTTTTTGTTTTGTGTGTTATACACACAGTCTTCTATACCAACCAGTTCTCTTCCTGTGTCTTTCTTTTTGAGGTAAAGTCGATCGGCATAATCCTTTGGGTGTAGTGCATTGTGCATAGTTATTAGTGTACTGGTATTCTGGTATTCTGGTCAAGATGCCTCAGTTCTTCATTGGTCTAACCTATGAACAGTCCAGGGTATCTTGCTAGTGATGCTGCCCATGTGTTTGTTCCTTTTATTAGGTTTCTACTCTATAATTTAGTTTTCAAGAGTTTTCTTGTTCCTCTTTGGTATTCTTTTTCCAGCTTTCTCTTTCATTTCTGCTGATTTGATGGTGACTGTTTCCAGAACTACCAGATATTTGTAATTGTCATGCCCGCTTAATATCCTCATCTCCCCTTAGTTGGGTAGTTCCATACCCTCTTTCTTCATTTTTTCATCCTTCTTATCACTAGTAGTGCATACTTTTCCATATCGAATTTGATTTGGATATTCTGGATGAAGATTCTGGTTGCGTTTATTAGCATCTCTAGTTCCGTTTTGTTTTCTACGGAAAGTTTGACGTTGTCCATATACATTTGGTAGTTCCTTCTTTCATCTGTATAAGGAATCTTCTATCCTGCCTGGTATTTCCTTAGTATCTTGTTAAACGGCATCATAGCTATGATGAACAGTAGTAGTGATAGGGAATCTCCTTGAAAAATATATCTGTATTTTTATATCAGTTATGTATTGTCCTATAGCTATCAGTTCAAGTCTCGATGTTCTCACTGCTTTTTTAATCAAATTGATTATTTTGTCTCGTATTGTGTACATGCTCAAGCACTCTATTATCCATACTTGAGAGATCCTATCGTATGCTTTCTTGTATTATTATTATTATTATTATTATTATTATTATTATTATTATTATTATTATTCGATGAAAATAGAATCAAAGTATTTTTAATTTCGAAAAGATGATTTGGAATATTAAAAGCATAACGAAAAAATGTTTTCATGTCTTTTAATGTCACACGAAGAATCGAGTGCAGAAAGAAATAGAATTTCTGTTTTTTAATATGCAGAAAATAGAATCTGTTTCAAAACAATTGAAGAAATATAAAAAATATCGTGATTTTTTTTATATCACAACAAAAATATATTTCTTCAGTCATCAAGTGGGGAAAATGGTAGTTATATTTAAAAATTACTGGTAAAAATAAAATGCACATATTTTGATGCTGTGATAAAATAGAGATATTATTCTGCTTGTTTATTATATAAAGAGCAATTGTCTATGTGTATGTATGTCCAGGTAAAACTGTAAAACTATTAAACAAAGACCAACAAAGTTGGTATTTTCTTTATCGGCGTTGCCCAGATAAATAATACTAACATTTAGAAAACAATTATTCATACTTGGGCCCTAAACTGGCACAGATTTCATTGTTATTTTCTTAGACTACTATATAAAGAGCAGCTGTCTATTTGTATGGGTGTGTTTTCTACTAAAAGTCAAAAATTACACAAGACACACCCATAAATCTGATCTATAGTTTTTCAGCATTACCTTAAACAGAATATGGATATGCTTTTTTTTAGTCTTTTGGGAGTCATCATAAAAAATAGAAAGTCGCCATTAAAAGTGATTTTTGCCATCAACATTTGGTGCAAAATTAGAACTAAAATACACTTTTTTGGCTTTGGGCTAGGATTACAGTGTAGTATCTGTTCAGTCTTGATTGGTGGAGGGGAAATCCTATTTGATTGGAGAAAAGGAGAGAAGGAATGAGAAAGAGAAGAGGATTTAGGAAAGAAGGCAAATTCAAGAAAGAAGTTTTAAAGGAAAGATGTTACACAGTTAATTTTTATTGTTTATTGATTTTTTTTTTACATAGGCATCACCACTTATCAAGCCCAAGAGACCGCACGGTGCCTTTTTTTTTCTCCATGCTTTTTCTCCTTCTTTTCCTCTACTGTGACATCAGTTCTGGCAGGGTCATTAGCATATGTGTAATACGACTGCTGCTACTTCTAAATACACATTAGCAGCATTGCTATAGCGTGACATCATCCCACCAGTAGAAGGGAAATAAATATTAAATATGTATCAGAAAATGTTGTTTAATTGTCCAAAACAGTTAGAATGGCCAGAAATAGGTAATCTATCATTAAATTTTAAATTTATATACGAAACTGATCACCTACTTCATTAAATTTATATACGAAACTGATCACCTACTTTATTCTAAAATAATGACTTCACAAATTAATTCTTATTCACTGTTTGAAATCATTACTATAAATAAATCTACTATAACTACTACTACAATTACTAACACTACTACTACTACTACTAATAATAATAATAAGGAAAAGAAGGAAATAGTTTTATACCTACGTTAAGTGAAAAAAATGCTTCCCTTTCTTTTTATTATTATCAGTTATTGTTAAGAATAAGCCCCTCCGTTTTTCATAACAATTACATTTGCTCATTTTTATAATATAGATTAATTTTATTATTTTTACTTCAACTATATTCTCATACAAACCATATCTAATTGTGCTTCATTGCTAAGCAGTAGTGTTTCCTTACAAAATACTCTCAAAACTTAAAAACGATTTCTTGATTGGAATATGAGATAGCGGGTGAATGTCCCATCCCTAGCTTGAACAACTGATAAGAAAATTATAAAAAAAATGCAGATGTTTGCCTCTAACGTGGAGAACAGCAAAGCTTAAAGATTGCATACAAAGTCAGGGAAGGTTTGATCCAGAATACACAAAGGAATAACACAGAAACAAAGTATTTTTCGCACTTGGCATTTCTTTAATTGCCACATGCCGCAACAGATAACACTCCAGATTTGCCAAAGATTTTGATGGTTTTTTAACTTTTGATGTGTTTCTGAATCGACAAATCATCTTTCAAGATTTTGACGATGAAAATTGATAATGTTGTAACGTGTCGGGCATACGCTTTTCAGACTGATATACTAACTGATCTTCCACAAACTTACTAACAGTTTATACTATAAACATGGCCGTTATGCTCGCACCATGTTCGTCACAGTTTAAACCTCTTTCAGACTCCCATGTCATCCGGCACCGGCAAAAAGGAACAAACAAACAAAAATAAATCCAACTTGTATTTCTTTCTTCTTTAACACAAGTTGTTTATTACCGTTTTTCTTTATCCCCGTCTCAACACCAGCTTAAAGAGTCTCTTGCTGCCACATGTCCATCTCACCTGGTCGGGTTTCTCTTTATTCTGACCACATGCTGGCCACAGCTAGCCTATTCTCGTTTCCATTTTAAACATCCATCTCCTTTGGCACTGACTTTGTTTCTCCCTATCTTGATGCTGGCTTAAAAGTCTTTTGCTGCCACATCTCCATTTCATCTGGCAGGCTTTTCTCTTTCTTCCAACCGCATTTTTCCTTTCACTTTCCACGTCTGTCTCCTTCGGTGTTGACTTTTCCTTTCTGACCACATGGTGTCCTTTTCTTTTTCTTCAGATGCAAACCTGAGCACACTTGCCAATTTGCGTACGCTTTCAAACGCTGCTCTTGCTCCTAATACAATCGCTTGCCATCCATCCTTTGGCTGCTGCTGCTGCTATTTTCATACGTGCTCATCTGTTAAAATGTGGATTATTTAGATTATTTGGTCTACTGTTATTATCTTGGATGTTATTTTCACAACGTTTCGCCAATGTAACCTCTGACCTTCTTCCTTCATACTCCCCGGCTTAACATTCACAGGTAATATGAACTGGAACAAATACATTGAGGACATTGCAAAGGCTGCTGCAAAAAAGGTGAGTTCTCTCTATCAAGCTTGAAGACTACTCACACCCGAGAGTATCTTATACTTCTACAAGGCCACCATTCGCCCATGCATGGAGTATTGTTGCCACATCTAGGCTGGTGCATCTACCACAAGACTCTCTCTCTCTCTCTCTCTCTCTCTCTCTCTCTCTCTCTCTCTCTCTCTCTCTCTCTCTCTTGAATAGCATCCAAAAAGTCTTTAATCTAATAGCTCCCATTTTGTCAACTAAGCTCCAACCCCTGTCCCATCGCCGCAATGTTGTATCTCTGTGCTTGTTTTACAAGTATTTTAATGGAATGTGGTCTGGTGAACTTGTATTTGTGCCCCCTTGATGTACATATCTCCAACAAACCCGCTAGCAACAAAATTATGCCCCTTCACTGTTAAGGTCCATAAATGCTAAGAAGCTGTCTACTCTAATAGTTAATTCCACTCGAACAGCTAGACTTTGGAATTCCCTTCCTGCTACCCGCTTCATTGACTGTACTGATATGCTGAAGTTTAAATGTAATGTAAACCAACATCTTGTTAACCTTTCCTATGCACATCCTAAATAATAGCCCTTTACATCCAACTGGCGATATGCCTTGTTAGAGATGAACGCGATTAAAAAAAAAAAAGATCTTTTGAACTTGGGAATCTTTCTGTCGAACTCGGGAATCTACTGAGAATTTTTTTTTTTAATTACACTTTCACCCTAAACAAGGCACATTGCCACTTTGATGTAGGGGGCTACTATCAGGGACCTAAGTTGCAGGGGTTCTATGTAGGGAGTTTAGCAGCAAGATGTCTGTTTACATTACACGTGAACTTCTGCATGTCAGTACAGTTGGGGAAGCAGGAAACTGGAAGAGAATTCCAAAGTCTTGCAGTTCTGGGGAAGAAGATATTAGAGTAAAAGGCTCTCTTACATCTAGGGATCTCAACTGCGTAGGGGTGGCTACTTGTCGGGTTTGTCAGGGGTATTTTCGTTGAGGGGGTACGAGGGCTTGTAGTTCGTCAGAGCATCCACCATTCAAATACTTGTAAAACAAGCAGAGGGATGCAACATTACCTCGGTAGGACAGGGGCAGAAGTTTAGATGACAGTTCGGGACCTATTAGGTTGGCTACTCTCTTTTGGACCCTGTCCAGGAGCGAGAGACTAGTAGCAGGTGCACCAGCCCAAATGTGACAACAGTACTCCATACATGGGTGAATGGTGGCTTTATAGAGGTACAGGATACTTTCAGGCGTAAGTAACTTTCTAGCATGATAGAGAGCCCACCTTCTTTGCAGCAGTTTTAGCAATAATCTCGATGTATTTATTCCAACATGTTTCCTGTGAACGTTAAGCCAAGGAGCTTGAACGAAGTGCTCTCGGATAAAGTATCGCTAGCCATAGCTATTAGTGGTTGGTAAGGTTTCTTGTAATTATTAAAGAAAATGAGCTTTCTTGATAGCGTTGAATGTTACCATCCATTTTTGTCCTCATTCCACTACAGACTGAAGGTCTTCATCTAGGGTTTCGGCCATTACCTTAGATATGTGCTCATTAGTTTTCCCCATAAACTATAGAACGTGGTGTCGTCGGCAAATATACCCATCTCAGAGACAATTTTATCAGGTAAGTCATTTATGAATATCAGAAATAACAAAGGTCCAAGAATCGATTCTTGAGGCACACCCGCATTTATATCAAATTTTTTGGACGTACGCCCATCGAGGACAACCTGGATTCTTCTCTCATTTAAGAAGGATCTAATTATGCTAAGAATTCGTCCAATAATACCATAGGATTTAATTTTCATCAGAAGACCATCGTGCCATACCCTGTCAAAAGCCTTAGATATATCAAGGGCTACTCCCCTCCCCTCTCCTGTCTTATCCAGTGCTTGATATAAACGTTCAGAGATTACAGTTTAAATATCTGCAGTAGATCGGGCTTGCCTAAATCCATATTGGTGATCTGACAGAAGTTTAGCAGCTGCGAAGTGGTGGACTAGAGCTTGATTAATTAAGGATTCAAATAATTTGGCGAAAAGAGGGGGGAGACTAATTCGGTGATAATTTAATGGGTCAGTTCTTTCGCCAGAGTTTTTGTAAACTGGTATCACAGAAGCAGTTTTCCAGCAGGCAAGAAAGCAAGATTCGTTAAGGCATTTGTTAAAGAGTTGAGAGAGAACAGGAGCGGCCTCATTTCAAATGGAATCCTATATTTAATCCATAGCAGTAACATTCTCTCTCAACTCTTAAATAATTCGAAATAGTATTATAAGTATCATTCACGCTGAAGATTGAAACTTCAAACTCCAGAACAATGTCACTTACAACTGAATTTTACTTAGTGTTTTATCTGTTGCAGACTCATGGAATAACGGATAAAGTACTAGATTAAAATTTAGTTATAAATGACACTTTTCTGGGGGTTAAAGATTCAATCCTCAGTGCAGGCGATACTCAGAATACAATTACGAATTATTTAAGACTTCTACCCGGTCATGGCAGACGGAACAAGAGCATAACACCCCTGGGGGGGGAAATGGCTTCATTAGAGGCATAGTTGAACCTCGATAATTGCTCAAAATTGAAATCATAACAAAATACCGATAGAAACGCACTCAATAAATGTCACTAATCACGTGAAAATGTAATGTTGTCCAAGTATTTTGTTTAATTTTCGATTTGTGAGCGATTATAGAAGCTCGACTCTGGCTGTAATGAGGCCACCATTTTGTTTTTGCTTTTTTATTCTAACTCGACAGGCTTTACACTACTTTAATTTTTAAATACAAAATACTTTTTAAAAAGTTAAAACAAAAAAAAATATCCAGGTAGATATAAGAGTAACCTATCTTGCCTTAGGTAACACTTATTGTTTGCATATATATATATATATATATATATATATATATATATATATATATATATATATATATATATTAATATATACATATATATATATATTAATACATATATATATATATTAATACATATATATATATATTAATACATATATATATATATATATATTAATACATATATATATATATATTAATATATATATATATATTAATATATATATATTAATATATATATATATATATTAATATATATATATTAATATATATATATATATATATATATATTAATATATATATATTAATATATATATATTAATATATATATATATATATTAATATATATATATATATTAATATATATATATTAATATATATATATATTAATATATATATATTAATATATATATATATTAATATATATATATATTAATATATATATATATTAATATATATATATTAATATATATATATTAATATATATATATTAATATATATATATTAATATATATATATATATTAATATATATATATTAATATATATATATTAATATATATATATATATATATTAATATATATATATATATTAATATATATATATTAATATATATATATTAATATATATATATTAATATATATATATTAATATATATATATTAATATATATATATTAATATATATATATATTAATATATATATATATTAATATATATATATATTAATATATATATATATTAATATATATATATATTAATATATATATATATATTAATATATATATATATATTAATATATATTAATATATATATATATTAATATATATATATATATATATTAATATATATATATATATATTAATATATATTAATATATATATATATTAATATATATATATATTAATATATATATATATTAATATATATATATATATTAATATATATTAATGTATATATATATATTAATATATATATATATATATATTAATATATATATATATATTAATATATATATATATATTAATATATATATATATATTAATATATATATATATATATTAATATATATATATATATTAATATATATATATATATTAATATATATATATATATTAATATATATATATATTAATATATATATATATTAATATATATATATATTAATATATATATATATATATTAATATATATATATATATATATTAATATATATATATATATATTAATATATATATATATTAATATATATATATATTAATATATATATATATTAATATATATATATATTAATATATATATATTAATATATATATATTAATATATATATATTAATATATATATATATTAATATATATATATATATTAATATATATATATATATTAATATATATTAATATATATATATATTAATATATATATATATTAATATATATATATATTAATATATATATATATATTAATATATATTAATATATATATATATATTAATATATATTAATATATATATATATATTAATATATATATATATATATATATATTAATATATATATATATATATTAATATATATATATATATTAATATATATATATATATTAATATATATATATATTAATATATATTAATATATATATATATTAATATATATATTAATATATATATATATATATATATATATATATATATATATATATTAATAAATGCCTTATGTTAGAGCAAAGAAATTCCGAAAAGATGCAAAAGTTTTAGGGATCAAAAACGATAATGAAAGAAAGTGAAGAAGGAAAGAAGAAATAAATCTAAAAAGAGAGAAATAAAAAAGCAATATTGCATGAAATCAACTCGCGGTTGAATTCAGCGAACAATGAATGATTCGATTGCCTTAGGAAGAGTTGAAACGTGACTAATAGGAAAAGACAGACGGAATTGAGCTACAGTACGCATTAACTAGGACAAGTGAGTAGTGACGAGTACATTTGGATAAAGTGCATATATATCTATCTATTTATATATATATATATATATATATGTGTGTGTGTGTGTGTGTGTGTGTGTGTGTGTGTGTGTGTGTGTGTGTGTGCATCTGTATGTGCATATATGTATATATAATATATATATATATATGACAAAAGTCTATGTTCCAAATTTCAAGATATTAACAATCTTACTTATTTCTTTAAGTACATTGAAATGCATTCTTCTTTACAGCATCCGTTTCGTAGCGCAGAATCATTCATGTAATTCTTATGTCAATTTTTTTTTCATCTATTCCGCCCTTAACTCATCAGAAGAATAGGAACTTATCAACTTTAAAAGAAAATAAAGTAATATGCGCATGATCACAAAATCCGAAAATTGGAAGAGAAATTGCAATTGTTTTTCAATTTGTTACGCCATCATAATTATTACATGAATGATTATTTTGCCATTTATTTGATTGTGCTCTGTAGTTCTGTAACGTTGCCGTTACAAACAAACGAAGGCAAGAAATGAATATTACCGTTATCATTGTTTCGACACCACTTCACAACACCAAATCTCTCGCTGGTACGTGTCTATTTTATCTGATGCGCGTTTCTATTTCTTCCGACCACACGCAGGTATTAGCCAGCCATTTCTCGCCTTTGCATTCACACATTCCTTTTTCTTCGATGTCGACTTCGTTTCTGCGCAAGCATGTGTTGCATTTTCTCCTTTTTTCTTTCTCTTCTCACGCCCACATTCTAATTTGCATATGCGTGATTTTCTGCTTTCTCTTTGCGTGCTGGCCACCTTTGGCTGCTGCTGATACTTTCACGCGCTCAACCGCACTATGTTACACACCTCCCTTTCCAAAAAAAAAATATTTACAAGAATTTAATAAAATCTGCCTAAGGTAATAAAACTCAAAATTTCACACAATAGAAAATGAATAATTAAATCCAAATAAAAATGTCTTTGTGTATAGTTTGCTCGACATTTCATTTTATACTTTCTTATCAGAAATTCCTTCCATTATTTATTCTTTCTTTTTTCATTTGTAAAAATAAAGGAATTCAAACATATTTTTCTAAATATTTAAAGTCAACGTTTTAATACGTTGAAAAAGAAAAAACCTCAGTGAAAATGTTTAAATAGGGAAGATGTATGTTCTTTTTTTTTCTTCTTGGATTTTCAGAAGCAGTGTTAAAGTGTTTCAGCTTGGTTGTGCAAGAATACATTTTCAACTGAAAAAAATATTTTATAAAGCCAGTCAAATCATTGCAAAATCAGATCAGAGTTTACATAGGTTTTTTTATGTTTGTTGGTTCTGCGTCTGAAAATTCACCAAACTGAAACGGAATATTTGTATTTTAGTAATAACGTCAGTTTTTTGCTTCTTGACAGTCTTCATAACACGTTATAATGTAAATTGTGTTTCAAGATACATTTATACATATATATTATTTTTCGTGTGAGTTTTTTTTTTCCGCATTTGTTTCTTCTTACATCAACCCTCGATTTCCTCTCAATATTCTTTCTGTCATAAGATTTATATCTCTCCTTGCTCAATGATAAATATTTATGCCAAACGGTTTTCTTTTGGTTAAAACTTCCTCTTTGAAACTTTTGACTAAATTAGTTATAACATTGTTCCTAGTCCTATGACTCATTTATCTCTTTATTGCTCAGTTACTTTTAATGAGATTATTTCAAAGAACATCAGTTAATCGTTTGTTTAGTCTTCAGATCTTTTTGTCTCTTAACGGTTCAGTTCCTGTTTGGTGAGATTATTCAAGACAATTTCAGTCTATTTTTGTCTCTTAACGGTTCAGTTCCTGTTTGGTGAGATTATTCAAGACAATTTCAGTCTATTTTTGTCTCTTAACGGTTCAGTTCCTGCTTGGTGAGATTATTCAAGACAATTTCAGTCTATTTTTGTCTCTTAACGGTTCAGTTCCTGTTTGGTGAGATTATTCAAGACAATTTCAGTCTATTTTTGTCTCTTAACGGTTCAGTTCCTGCTTGGTGAGATTATCCAAGACAATTTCAGTCTATTTTTGTCTCTTAACGGTTCAGTTCCTGTTTGGTGAGATTATTCAAGACAATTTCAGTCTATTTTTGTCTCTTAACGGTTCAGTTCCTGTTTGGTGAGATTATTCAAGACAATTTCAGTCTATTTTTGTCTCTTAACGGTTCAGTTCCTGTTTGGTGAGATTATTCAAGACAATTTCAGTCTATTTTTGTCTCTTAACGGTTCAGTTCCTGTTTGGTGAGATTATTCAAGACAATTTCAGTCTATTTTTGTCTCTTAACGGTTCAGTTCCTGTTTGGTGAGATTATTCAAGACAATTTCAGTCTATTTTTGTCTCTTAAGTGCTCAGTCATTTTGACGAGATTATTTGAGACAATTACGGTTAACATCTGACCCAACGGGCCAGATGCATTATCCATGCCCTCGACTTGATTGGATATCAACATTATACAGCAATTATTACATTTTCCCTTTTCATATCACAATACAATTTTATCTTATCATTAAGCATCGGCAGATCTGCTATCTAATTCGAACACTGTTTTTTCACTCACTACTCTAATTTCCGCTATCCTCTAAGTCTCTGTGTTCGTAAACTGACCCACTAAAAGTCCAATCACTAACTTTTGATGGCTAGGTCACGTTGTATACCCTGGAAAATATCCATTGTCCAAATTCTGTCAACAACTTTCGGACTCTCTACAGAAGAAAAAATTTGTCGCTATTTACACGTCCATGTCAAAAACGAAGGACTGTGTGCACTCCAAATGTTTATCTTTCTAACACGGTGGTAATGCAAGATGCTGCGCCTCATCGCCATGGAGAGTTTCAGTTTCAAAGAATAATTTACTCCATGCCACATGTTCTACCTAACCGTCACATATTTTTGTTTGCTTTTATTTCAAAATTAAAACTACTTAACATTTTAATGTTTCAGTGTTCTGTATTTATCTGAATCCACATAGCAAAATACAGACAAACTGAAAAACTTCATAAATGAAATCAAAATTATTGCACAAAAATATGAAATTTGGTAAATTGGATTACTTAAAGGCACATCTCATCAAGAACTTGAAGACTATCATATTGTAGTCAGCTGGAAAGCAGGCAAACGGAACAGTGTGTGTGTGTGTGTGTGTGTGTGTGTGTGTGTGTGTGTGTGTGTGTGTGTGTGTGTGTGTGTGTGTGTGTGTGTGTGTGTGAAATAGAGAGAGAGAGATGAAATGAGATAGAAAAAAATAGTTTTCACTACATCAGTCAGTTATCGCCTGACATCCTCAATTTTTTTTTTTACATAAACATCCCACTTATCAAGGCCCAGAGGCCACTCGAGAATAAGGGTTAAAGAGTGTACAGTAGTCAATTGGACAATATAGTAATCGTTAGTAATAGAAATTCGATAAATTTGTTAACTTAAGTGGAACGGTTCATCAAGAACTTGTTTACATTGGACTTGAAGACAACCATATTACAGTCAGCTGGAAAGTAGGCAAACGGAAAGCAGTTCCACAGGCGTGCAGTTCTAAGAAAGAAGCTTTGTTCATGGAATTCACATTTAGGTTTTGGTACAGATAAAAAGTGGGGGAAATTATTGATAGTGGTTGCAGGTAGACGAGTGTTTTTAATGAAAGTTTGGTAAGGGGGAGCATACATTAGAGCACAGACAAGCACTTGCCATGAAAATAACGGTAAAGCAGAGACAGGCTAGTAACTTCTCTTCTATGGGAAAGAGGTTGCAGGGAAGAGAAAAGGGTATCCTTTACTAGGCTACGAAGTCGATTTTGAATTCTATCAAGGCAAAACAAGGTGCTTTAAGCAAATCCTGTCCAGATGTGGTAACAGTACTCCATCCTAGCTCTGTTATAGACCTGTTCTAGTTAAATTAAATTTATAATATTCAATATATTTAAATTTTTCAATCTCAATTTACCGCAATGAAAATAATAGCACCTCTACATTCCCGTTGTTTACTTACTTCCCTAAATATAAGCAGCATAGGTAAATACTCGATAGCCAGATTTGCTTTTTGGAGGAGGAAGGGCTGAACGATTTGGAATTGCAGATTGTAATGTTTAAAACCGTGAAAATGCATACATATGAAAATAAGGTCTCACATATAAGTTTGTGAGAGCTTGCGCTAGTGTGTGTGTGTGTGTGTGTGTGTGTGTGTGTGTGTGTGTGTGTGTGTGTGTGTGTGTGTGTGTGTGTGTGTGTGTGTGTGCGCGCACCTCTGCACTCTACTGCCTTCTTTAAATTTCCTTTATGTAAAACAAAACCGTTATTTTGATAGTTTCTGTTGCCATGGAGGCTGATGATAATAGATGAAGATGAACACCTTGAAGTGGATGTTGATTGGCTGGATGGAAGAAGACAAAGAAAGTTAACTCATTAACTTTAGATGAAGTGTCCATTCTTCGATGAAAAGAAATTCCGAGTGACACAAGGTTGATGACTAATCAAAGACAGAATTGAATGTTTAGATTTGATCTTACAAACTAAAGAAATGAATATTCCATGCAAACTCTACTACAAGAATTCAAAGATGGCGTAATAAAATGGAAAAAGATAATAGCAAATTCTCTCTCAATTTTCGGATTTTGTAATCATGGTATGCCTTTATTTTATTTTATTTTTTTTTTTTTTGATAAGTGCTTTTTCTTTGGATGAGTTAAGGACAAAATAAATTCCATAATTAACATAATAATTACATGAATAATTTTGTGCTACAAAACAGGGGCTGTCAAGAATTATGCATGTCAACGTGCTTAAAAAAATAAACAGTAAGATGGTCAACATCTTAAAATTTGGAATATAGACTCTTGTCATTTATTTGTTATATATGGTTGTATCGATTGGTTTCCTAGATGTAAATCTAATGAAACTCGCATGATTATTAAAGAGTGTTCAATACAGGACAGAGCTGGTATTTAGTTTGTTTATTATACAAACATTTTGGCTACATATATGCATACATATTTCAGTGAAATCTCTATTCAAGGATAACACTCCATCAGACCAAAAATATTGATTCTAATTTGGTTTGATGAAGTGTTATCCTTGAATTGGGATTCCACCGAAACATGTATGCACATATGTAACCAATAATGTTTGTATAATAAACAAACATATATATATATATACAGGGTGACCCAAAAAAGACAAAAGCTAAATGGAGGCCATCTAGAACATATGCTGTAGAACGGAGAAAAAAAGGAGCAAAGACCCTAGTGTTTTGATGTGATGTTTTGAATATAATAAACTAGTTATGACCAAAGTTTCATTTCATGCGGACAGAACACTAAGAAACGAGGCCTAATTAGAGTTGGGGCCCGTTTTTTTTTTCTGGGTCACCCTGTATTAGTGTTGAGATGATTAATCGGAATCAGGAATCAGAAAAACTGAGACTTTTTGAGGTATCAGAATCAGAACATTTTTAGCCTAATTTCCGATTCAAAAATGATGCTTTTAATTTTTTTCTTGACAATAAAAAAAACGAAACAAATTTATTTATTAGAAATTATTCATTTGCAATATAACACTAAGGATCACGGAATGGGGTTATAAATCTCACTCCTAGATTTAACACTGATTCTTAGTCTAATTTATTTTTTTATTGGTACATTACTGTAAACATCCCTTTATAAACCTTTTGGAAAATATTCTGCTAAACGCTTCAAGGAGCTCACACTTAATATTAAAAGATTAAAAAAAATTTTGGCAAAGGTTTTTAATTTCGTTGGCGTCGCCTGGATACTGTCGGTCTCTGTTATCGGCTTCTTCTGAAATAATTAATGTTTATAGTACTTCGTTTTGTACACAAGTGAAAAATATAGATAAAAATCTCACAATGAGTTTATCAAAATCTTGGATAGAATACATAAAGGGAAAACCTTTAGAAGTTTTCCGAATTAAAAAGGAAATTGTATTTACATTTAAATTGAGCCCCCACTCCTCAGAAGACTAAGATTCGGGCGTTTCTTGGCCTTCGGGCCAAGAAGACGTCCCCCAGTACGAAAAGGTGAATGCTAGCTAGAGAGAATCTAGCTAAGATAATTTTTTGTTTAGTTCTGAAGTGACAAGGATGACAACGGCCACCATTCTTCCCCCCTTTTTGAGTTGTCCTTGTGCCTAAATTTTTTGTTCATGTTTAATTTATATTGTATTTTTTTAACCTGAATAAAAGATTTAATACCTCAAAGTGTAGTATCTGTTCTTCAGATGCTACACTTCAATTTCTTGTTCTCTCTCGGTGGAGGAGAACTCCTACACAACTGGGACAATTTTTATTTTTGTTCCTTTTCTCCACGTTAAAAAACGGCCATGGTATCTAACTCTGTCCTGTGGGGAGGCATTGTGAATAGGAATATAACAAAAAATAGATGAAAAACAAATATACAGCAAATAAATGTTACCAAAGGCAAGACTCTTCTACTTACCCGGATAAGTTTATTTGTGTTTAAACTTATTTTAAAGTGTGTTTTTAGTTCAATCACTCTGTTGAGTTAGAATTTTAAAAATGGCCGCCCATAAGCCCTTCACAAGAACCCTTGATAACCGTTCAAAATCGAAATTTAAACAAACGCTGGTAGAAACACATCAACTAAATGTCAACAATCGAGCAAAAATGTTATGTTTGTTTCGATTTTTGAGTGATTAGACAAAATTAAAAAGTTAGAATAGGCAGGAAATAATTATCAGTTTTGCGTTAAATTTAGATGCAAACCTGCTTTCCTACTCAAAATTCTAAAAAAATATTTTTTTGCCCCGTAATCATCTGAAAGAAGTAGAATCTCATTTTTTAGGGGTGAGGGTGATTTCGTTAAAGGTGTTAATTTATTTGTCATTATTATTAGTATTTTTTATTATTTCACTCACTAGGAGTTCTCACTTAGGTCATCATCAGAGATTGCTCACTGACAAAGACCCGTGATGTTCCCTGGAGTCTGGGTGACAAGAAGTCTCCTCAGATTTCCAGTAATTCTCACCTCTTTCGATGAGCTTTGCAAATTTCCACCATCACAACAGTCGCTTGCCGTTGATTTCTTGCCTTTGTTCTTCACTGGAATTTGGGTAGCAATAAGCCTCTCCCACGTCTCAGTCCCCTGCACAATAATCCAGTGGAGTTCCGGTAAGTGCTTTCACTCCTCAGTCTTTTCATCCATCTTGACCCTTTGACTTGTTTTTTTTTTTTTTATAATAATGCAAATCAATCTAATATATCGCCAAATCTTTATAATTGCAAGAAAAAAATGTGAACATTACTTCATAGAGAGAAGGTAGAGAATAGTAAACAGAGGCCCATGACAATGTTAAGAATAGAGGAGAATAAGTAGAATGGAGTAAGATTTCCCGCTAAATTCTCCTAGGAAATCGTTGGTCAGTTGTATTGTGTGAGGACGCGCATTATCATGATGGAAGATTTCAACTTTTCTGTTAATTAAAGAAGGTTGTTTTTGAATCAACATGGATGAGAATAGTGTGGAAAAATACGAATGATGGTTTAATAATATGAAAGAAAATTATAAATTAATCATGATGATATGTTTAAGTCTAATAACAATATGCATCAAATAAATGGGTTAAAATGCCCCTTCTAGAAACTGGCAGAAACTTTTGCACTAACCTGATAAATGAACCGAGGATTAAAAATAATTACCGAAAACAAATGGAAGACAACTTGTTTGATAGTTTTAGTCACCGTGGAAACTGATGAACATTTCTGAAGATGTGGGCCTTAGAAAGGATGCTGATTGGCTAATGAAAAACAAAGAACAAAAACTCATTAGCTTTAGATATCGTGGCGGTTCTCCAAACAAAGGATTGGAGAATTGCACAAGATCATGTCATGGAAGTTATGAGTGGGTAGAAACAGTAAACAAATAAAAAATGTGCAAAGGATCCAAATTTGATCTTAGAAAATGTGGAAATTAATCATATGCACTGGGTCGAAGTGACGATGACTGTTTCTTGAAGGTCACACAATGCGTGTGTGCATACATAGATGAATAATAAAAGGATGAAATCCGATGATATGGTTTAAAAATGGAGGAAAACCTAAACGCTCGATGTTTGGCCCGTTTTACGTTGGCTTTTTTTCCAAGAGTGTATATATTACAGATTTAAATATATTGCATGGATGTAAACTCACTCATGTAATTTCCTAATTTACATAAATTTATATATACCGCTCTTCCATTTAGTAGATATATTTTTAAAGTAAATGCTTCATTCGCCATGGAGCATTTTGAAAAGCCTTGTGTAAGACTGGCGAAACATTTATGTTTTCCTCCTCCCTTTTTTAAAATCACATATATATATATATATATATATATATATATATATATATATATATATATATATAGTCCTGGCCAAAATCATAAGACCACTTAAGAAAGTAAGCGTTTACGCATATTATCGAATTTTTAATCAAACAAATGGTTGAAACCATTGCCAAAAGGGAAAATATGATGGAAAAAAAAATGAAATCTGCTTCATTCGAAACTTTAACCCTGATCTAATAATTATTTTTTAAAAAACA